>NC_044549.1:114927901-115227901 GCF_007565055.1 Rhinopithecus roxellana | reverse complement strand
CTCATCCTAGTTGATATCCACTGAACTTCTAGTTTGCATCCACTGCAGTTGTAGAACACATTCTTTATGATTTCAGTTTTTAGAAATTTGTTTAAGTTTGTTATGATCCAGAATAGCATTTATTTTGGTGCATGTTCCATGGGCACATAAATGTTGATTAGATTCTGTTGCTTGATGGTGTTACTGGGTTATTGTATATTCTTGTTGATTTTCTGTTTAGTTGTTCTATCAGTTGTTGAGAAAGGGCAGTTGAAATCTCCAACTATAATTGTGGACATGTCTATTTTTTTTTTAGTCCCATCGGTTTTTGCTTCATATATTTTGCAGACCCTGTTGTTTGTGCATACACACTTAGAATTGCTTTGTCTTTTTGGTGGATTGATACTTTCATTGTTATAGAATATCATATCCCTCCCTGTCTCTGGTAACTTCCTTTGCTTGAAGTCTCCTTTGTCTGATATTAATATAACCACTACTGCTTTCCTTTTGTTAAAGTTTACATGGTATTTCTTTTTATATCTTTTAAACCTTAAACTTTCTATGTCATCACGTTTGAAGTGAGTTTGTAGACAGAATATTTGGGTCATATTCTGAATATTTTGCCAGTCTCTGTCTTTCAATAAGTGTATTTAGGCCACTCAAATTTAGTGTAATTATTGGTATGTTAGACCTTAGTCTGCCATTTTATTTTTATTTTTTTTGGTTGTTGCTTCTGTTTTATCCCCCTACCTTTCTGAGGTTACTTAAACAGTTTTTAGAATTCCATTTTGACTTAACCAGAGTTTTTGATATATCTTTTGTATAGCTTTTTAAGTATTTGCTCTAGATATTACATTATATGTGTGTATGTAAAATATGTATGTGTGTTCATTTTAAATTTGAAGTATAGAATCATTTCTTTCTTTGTCTCTTCACCCTCTCCCATTTATAATTATCTTAAATCCTTTATATAAATTGAGAACTACATTAAGCAATGTTATTATTTTTGTTTCCCCCACCAAACATGATGAAGAGGAGAAGAAAAGTGTATAATTTTTAGTCATATTTTTACTTACTGTGTTCTTTCAGCCTTTTTGATATTTTTAGGTGATTCTTTTGATTCCTTTCTATTCAGAAAACTTTATTTAACTCTTCTTTTGGAGTAGGTTTTCTGATGATGAATTCTCTCAGTTTTCCTTCATCTGAGAATGTCTTAATTTCTTCCTTATTCCTGAAAGATGTTTGCATTGGATTGGTAATTCTTTTCTTTTAGTGCTTGAAAAATATTACGCCACTTCCCACTGGCTTCCATAGTTTCTTATGAGAAAGCCATTGTCATTTATTTTTTCTTATGGATAAGGCATCATTTCCCTCTCGCTTTTTTTAAGATACTTTTGCTAATAGTCTTCAGAAGTTTGACTATGATATATCCTGGTATGAATTTCTTTGGGCTTATCCTAGTTGATATCCACTGAACTTCTTAAATTTATAGTTTTGTCTTTTGCCAAATTTGGGAAGTTTTCAGCCATTATTTCTTTGAGAAGTTTTTGCATCATGCCTGCTCTTACTTTTCCTCTGAAACTCTGATGTCATGGATGTTAGATCTGTTGTTACAGTCTTACAGACCCCAGAGGCTTTTTTAAGTTTATTTTTTCTTTGTTGTTAAGAATAGGCAATTTTTTTTTGAGGTGGAGTCTCACACTGTCACCCGGGCTTGGGTGCAATGGTGTGATCTTGGCTCACTGCAACCTCTGCCTCCTGGATTCAATCAATTCTCCCTCAGCCTCCTGAGTAGCTGGGATTACAGGCACATGCCACCATGCCCAACTAATTTTTTGCGTTTTTAGTAGAGATGGGGTTTCGCTATGTTGGCCAGGCTGGACTCGAACTCCTGACCTCATGATCTGCCCTCCTCATCCTCCCAAAGTGCTGGGATTCAGGCATAAGCCACCGTGCCTGGCCTAAGATTGGGTAATTTTTATTGTTCTATCATTCTTTCACTGATTGTTTCCTCTGTCCCTTTCATTCTGCTGTTGAGTCCATCCAATACATTTTTTGTTTCAGTTATTTTTTTTTCAGTTCTAAAATTTCTAGTTTTTCTTTATACTTTCTCTTTCTTTGCTGATACTTCCTGTTTATTTGCTGTGACTATTTTTCTCACTTAAATGTGTTTGTAATTGCTCATTAAAGCATTTTATAATGCCTGCTTTAAAATGTCAGATAATTCTTCTTTTTTTGAGACAGAGCCTCGCTCTATTGCCCAGGCTGGAATACCATCACATGATCTCGCCTCATTGCAACCTCCACCTCCCGGGTTCAAGCGATTCTCCTGCCTCAGTCTCCTGAGTAGCTGGGATTACAGGCATGTGCCACCATGTCTTGTTAATTTTTGTATTTTTGGTAAAGATGGAGTTTTGCCATGATGGCCAGGCTGGTCTCAAACTCCTGGTCTCAAGTGATCTGCCTGCCTTGGCCTACCAAAGTGTTGAGATTACAGGCATGAACCATTACACCCGGCCTGAAATGTCAATAATTCTAATATATTTGACATCTCTGTTTTGGCAGTCATTGATTATCTTTCTTCATTCAGTTCGAGATCTTTCCAGTTCTTGGTATGATGAGTGATCTTTTAAGTCTGGACATTTTGGGTATTTTGTTACGAGGGATCTGCCTCGTTACTTCCACGTGGAAACAGAAGTTCAGGTTCCCAATTCACCCTCCATAACACCTGATGGAGAGGCTTCTCATTACTTCTGGTTGGGGATGGGAGTTCAAGCTCCTCACTAGGTTTCCACTGATACCTTCGTGGCTTGGAGGGTAGGAATGTTTTATCACTGTTTCCCACATGGCTTTCACTGACACGACATTGTGGGAGAAGACTCACTACCATTGCTGCGTGCTAAAAATCCTGACTTTCTACCAGGTCTCATCCAACACCATACCAGCAAGAATGGGGAAGGAAAAGGAGAGATTTACTTCCTACTGGGGATAAAAGTCTAGACTCCCTATTTGTTCTTCTCTGACACTACCTTATTACAATAGGAAGATTGGGATACCTTGTTTTTTTGTTTTTAAGAGACGGAGTCTTGGTCTGTTGCCCAGACTGGAGTTCTGTGGCATGATCTCGGCTCACTGGAACCTCCGCCTCCTGGGTTCAAGTGATTCTCCTGCCTCAGCTTCCCAAGTAGCTGGGATTACAGGCATGTGCCACCACACCCAGCTAATTTTTGTATTTTTTTTAGTAGAGATGGGGTTTCACTCTATGTTGGCCAGGCTGGCCTCAAACTCCTGACCTCAGGTGATCTGCCCACCTTGGCCTCCCAAAGTGCTGGGATTACAGGCATGAGCCACCACGCCCAGCCATACCTAGGAATTTTAATTGTATGTAATGGGGTGAATGGGGGAAAGCACACCTGCTCCATATTCTTCAAAGTAGAAGTACTGTATCACAGGTTTTTAAAAAATGATTTTGACCCCTGTGCCTTAGGAAGATGTGCTTTCATTTCTCAAATCAGTTTGACCAGTTGCTTCTAGATAACTTTATCAATGTGATAAAGTGAATCACCTATTGTAAAGCTGAAGGGGCCTTCTTTCCATAAGAGGTCTTTGGAAGTTAAAAGCCTTTCAAATTTCTTGTAATAAGAGATAGGTCTTACTTTATTCTACATCTCAGTTAGGATCTCTCCAACATATGTCCACACTCCTCACTAGTCCTCTCATGTTCCTCTCCAGAGTCTATTCTCCAGCAGAAAGTCATTTTGGTAGAGTACACATTAGTTTAATTCAGTTTTGATGATGCTGAGAGACATGGGTATATTTTGCTTGGAATTTGTGTGTGTTTTAGATTCCAGTCTTGTCCCCTTCTCCACAGGTATCATTTTAAGAAAATCATAATCAGAAGGATAAATGATCCATATCTTCCTTTAGAGCTGCATGTAAAGGCACTTTTATTTTTGCCCTTCTCTCAAAGATGAAAGGTATAATGAGTACACTATAAATGACTGAATGAGCTATAAGTCAATTGCTCTGAACTCCATATTAATCCCACTTTCAATACAGAATGGAAGATGTCCTATGGTTCATTTAGCTACCAAGTGGTATAAGCTGTTATTCTGTTATTCTCCAGAATTATAAAGGATTGCAAAACTTAATGTATAAAAGACAGGCAATAAAATGCTGGGCTGCCAAGCAAAGAAGACACTTTTAGTAATTTAAAGGAAGCAATGTATAGAAGGAACCACAAACTTACTCTTCAGTTCAAAATACAATTGAGATATATGTTTCCACTCCTCTCACCAGACTATTACACTGAAATTTTGAAAGATGTATTTTGAAAAACTTTTGCAAAGATAAAACTCCTCTAATAGGTTTGGACTAATATGAGCATTTCCAATTTCTGTTTTAGTCACTTCCATAAATTAGCTCATAAGTGGATCAGGCAGAGAAAGTGCTCAGGCAGTGGAGGTGGTAGACTTTGTGTTGGTCCACTTCCAGCCTCAAGGCCCCCTGTGTTGTGATGGTAAAACTTGGAGGGGTTATGGCAATGTATGCTTATAAAATTGTGTTTTCACTGAAAGCCTAATGCATTTGCGGATGATAATTCAGATTATTCACCAGAGAGTGACCCTCAGGGCAACAGTAAGTAGACCGCAGAAATGTCTAGACTTTTAAGCTGTTTCCTTGAAGTTCTGAAGTTGCAGAAAGAGGGAAAATAGTGAGCTATCAAAGCAAACCTTAACATGATATGTCTACAAAGGGAAGGATGGTAAGGGAGGACAGTAAGAGCATCATGATTCACGGAAGTGCAGTGGGTTAGGCAGCTACCACAAAGTAGTGTGGGCAAGTCGCCAGATGGGCAGCAAGCTGTGACCTAGTGATGGACAAAGGATTCCCTGCCAAAAAGCAGACTCAAAGGTTGTCTCATTGGCTGTCTTACAGAATCTGAACTTAGGTCAGGCAATGTTTTTTGTGCCATTGACTTGTGGCAGCTTTGGTTTAATATAAGTGTGCGAGCTAACAATTAAGAACAAGCCTTTGACCCAAACAAATCTGATTCAAAACTAAACCCTGTCACTACAAAGTTGGACTTGTTTTTTTAATTCTACACAGCTATTTTTCCTCATCTTTCAAGAGAGATGTCTCTCTTATAGGGTTGTTGCAATCATTAAATGTGATAATGTATTGAAATGCTTGGCACACACTAAGACATCAGGAATAAAAACTGATAATATCTGTCATCATCATTATTAATTAATTATCTGAAATACATTTTTCTATAGCTTGTTCCAATTGTGATAGTTATTAAAAAGCAAGCTTCAGACAAACTAACATAGTTTGATAATTTGTGTGGTAACATAGTATTTTATTAGGTACATGTGAATGGTGGCAGATTAGCTTTGTCTGCCCCTTGATAAATTCTTGTTTAAAAGTGGCCAAGCTCCTGATACATGCTCCCTAGATGAGGGCTATGCCACGATTTGACACCTGCACAGAAATACTTCTGCCGCAGAGGCTTCCTGCCAAATCATGAAAGTTTTAGAAGACAGTATTTTCAGCCAACAAAGCACTTAAAAGAGGTGTTTCCAGTTTTGGAGGCAAGGCCAAGCACAGGTGGGAAGTGGGTGATTAGGAAATGCAGCTGCTGAGCAGCTGCTGAAAATGTTTTACCTATTAACCTTACACTTTTCCCTTGAAGTCAGAGGAGAAAGATGTTGGTTTAAATGATAATTGAAGTTCACCATCTAGATTTGGAGCATCGCACTGTGGTGGGGAAGATGGCCAGACCAACGCTTTCGGCTTTCTCCATTCTGCAGGTGAGGCTTGGGCTTTGCTCTGTAAACATCTGAAAATGAAGTCCTCTCTTCCCAGGTCCGATTGCCCCAGAATTTAGCTTCATGACCACAATCACGAGGCTCTGCCAGGACTTTAGTTAAGGCTCTTCCACTGCAGTTGCTGGCCTGGATGCCATTGACACAGATTCGTTTGTCCCAGCAACCTGGCCTCTTTCAGCCCCTTGGGCCTTGTCTCCCTCCCTGCTTGTCCTCGGAACCTTTCCTCTCCTCCCCAGCGTGATCAGCAGTAAAAGCACTTAGGTTTCTTTCCCTGCATGATCCGCACTACGCCTTGGACAGAACTGCTTAGCAGTGCTTGGAGCACACACACTGTAAAGGAATTTGGGGATATGCTAATGAGGAAGCCGATAACCAAAAGCAAGAAGATTCACAATCAAATTGCAATAAATCTGCAGAGACTCCTTAAAGAACAAGACACACAGGAAAAGGCTGACTGCTGGAAAAACTGCTTTGCAAATGAATGGTATGGCTGCTGAATCTTTGAAAAGACAGCAGTACTCTCAGAAGTACTAACCTAGCCACGTGTCAGCCCAAATGACTGGCCGATGAATGATAGTGCCATGTGTACAATCTCTCTCAGAAGAGTTTCTGGAAGGATTTGGGTTTAAATGCTGATGTGGAAAGTAAATAACACGTTCCAATTTGCTCTTCCCTCTACCTTCTCAACCAACTGCCCCTGCCCCATTTCCCAAATTTGTGTTCTCTCCTGTTTGCTTTGCCTACTTCAACAGTCTTGAACAGAACAGAGTTGCTAAGTGACATGTAACTCCATCACATTTTCATCTGAAAAGACCAAATTAGTATATCAATGAATACCATTTCTGTATGATCACAATGAGTATGATTCATAAGTTAAGATTTTGAGGTTAAAAGGAACACAAGCAGTAAAATAATTTTGAATAAATTCATATGGATGGTTTAAAGAGATCTACCTATACTCTATTTGTTGGATTCATTGAAGCTTAGGAGGTACTATATTATATTAGATGAAATTTTAAAGTGGCATTTCTCCTCAGGAAAACTCACAGGTCCGAAAGTATATGCTGGAGCACTTTTCTCATTACTTTTAATGTAACAAAGTTTTATTTTTCTCATTTAGTTTTCAATCAGTGATCCAGAGCCATAGCAGAACAAGACAATACTTTATGTCATACCATGTTAAATGCTGATCTTCTCAGTGCCAGGTTTAGGCTTTATAAATGAAGAGCAAATAACTTTTTCTTCTTAGTTGCAGACAGAGTGTTGCTTAGCTGTTTGATTCTATGACAAGAAGAAATAGAAGTGTTCCAACTTAACAGTTGGTACTTTTTTTTTTTTTTTAAGATCCCTTTTTCTATTTACTTTAAGCCTAGTTCTTAAAACTCCAAGGGACCTTGGGATTCAATGGTAACAGAAAATCATGGGATCTAAAAGTGGTGTTGGTAAGGACACATCATGCTTCTCAGAAGGCTATGACTTGCCCGCTGTCCCATGAATGCGAGCTGAATTAATGGTTAAAGACTTCCAGATTTAGGCTCTGTATTCTTTCTGGATATAGATGGAAAACTAAGGAACAAAGATGGAGGATCCTATACAAGTGAGTTACAGAGGTGGACTAAGCACAAATTCCTCAGTGACTCTTTAGCTCAGATTGAAAGAACTTTATTTTGAGAACTGAAGACAAACTGGGCTGGTTTATAGCTAAATTCCACTTTGGTTGGAGGTCTCCTTAATTGCCCACTCGGCCTCACACCTGAATGTTCAACTATACAGACAACAATGCTGGTCACTCAGGCCTTTTCAGGCAGCACAAAACCTGGACTTTTATCAAGAAAGAGTTTAGGCCCCCAAGGTCAGATCGTTTGCTAGCTCCATTTACTGGCTGTGTGACTTTAGGCAAACTGCTAAACTTCTCTTTTTAATACATTATACTTTTTACCTCTCGTGAAGATTATGAGTTTGGTATATGTAAAGTAAATAGGAGAGTTTGGGTCCCTACTAAGAGCTCAGAAAATATTAACTTCTATCCTTTTATTTGATGATCTGATTTTCAAAAGACCTGTTCAATCAGAGCTGCAAGGGGACTTAGAATCATCCAGCCCAATATCCTTATTTTACACATGAGAACACCGAGGACCAGAGAAAGGAAGTGGCTTCTGATTTAATTTGTGACTGACCCAATCTCCAAAATGCTAGTTCAGGGTTTTCTTGTTTTATTTTGTTTGTGTTTTCTTTTACTAGTCTCCCTCTAAATCAGCCTTTGCGCTTCTGAATAGATGACTTCTTACCTCCACTCCTACCACTGGCTTCAAGGGTTAAGCCACCATTATTGCTCTCACTGCAATAACCGACTAACTCATTTCCTTGCTTCCATTCTTGCCTTCTTCAATCTATTTCCAACTTAACAGATTAGAGTGCTTCTTTGCAAAGCATTATGTCCCCTCTCACTTCATCTCTTACTACTCTCAGTCATTCAGCTTGTTACCCTACGCTGTTTGCTGTTCCTTGTGCATGTTGGCACACTCCAATCTCAGGTTTGGTGTTTTTTGTTTTGTTTTGTTTTTTTGAGATAGAGTCTTGCTCTGTCACCTAAGCTGGAGTACAATGGCGTGATCTTGACTCACTGCAACCTCTGCCTCCCGGGTTCAAGCGATTATTCTGCCTCAGCCTCCTGAGTAGCTGGGATTACAGGTGCGTGCCACCATGCCTGGCTAATTTTTTTGTATTTTTAGTAGAAACAGGGTTCCACCATGTTAGCCAGGCTGGTCTGGAACTCCTGACCTTAGGTGAGCCACCGCCTCAGCCTCCCAAAGTGTTGGTATTACAGGTGTGAGCCACTGTACCCGGCCCAATCTCAGGTTTCACATGTGCTGTTTTCTTTACTTGGGATGTTTTTCACCTGATATTTGCATGATATGCTCTCTCCTCGGGCACTTTCCATTTTCCTATTGTGCTTTCTCTCCGAGGGGGCATTCACTACTTTATAACATATCCTGTATTTCTTTAGGTAGTGTTTGCCTACTTCAGTACAGTGCAAACATTATGAGGGCACACTTGTTCACAGCTGTTTCTCCAATGTCTAGAATGACGACTGACATAGAGGAGGTACCAGTAAATGAGTGATGAATACATAAATGAGCAATGTGTCAATAGGATTTGTGGGATGTTCAAAAGAATATGTTTCCTCAGGTGTTTTAGTTATATAACAAAACTAAGCAAATGTTCTATCCTTAATTAAATATGTGGTGGCAGGGGACTTTCCAACACATAAAAATTTACCTTTTTTTAAAAAATCATAACCTGGTAATTTTATGTTTGCATAGCTAAACCTATAGGCATCTATCTTTCTTGAGTTAATTGTTAGGAAATACTCTGCAAAGCCAAACCAAAACAACAACCACTTTCCTAAAACTCTGTAAAGAATATATTTCCATTCTGGTGAATCAGGAGAAAATACATTTGTTTCATTCGCTCTCTTTCTGGGCTCTTAGAGAAACTTCAAAGAAAACAGAATGTAGATAGGAGGTCAGCTTTCATGAATCAGATTTCATCTTGATCGGCTTTTTATAGACCTATAACAAAGTAGAGCCCTGAAAATTGTGTTAGGTAATGGAGATTCTGACAGACCCTTTAACTATGTGGAACTAGGAGGTTCTGCTATAATTCTGCTGCTTCAGATGAAAATTTCAAGTGTTTTCATTAGGTACAACAGCTGTTTCTATTACAGATAACAGATCTCAGAGGTGGTGATGCTGATATCAACTTCTACTGGGCTCAGAACACAGTGTAGCTTGTACAATTAGGTTTCTTTTTTTTTTAATTATTTTTTTTTCTGCACATGCAAATTAACTCTGTAGCAGTAAAAGGAAATTACTTACTTGCTACCGGAATTGTCTGAAAGTGATATGATCATCTTTTGTAGAATCACATTAACCAAATTAAAAGCCCTTGGGAAAAATTTGGCACCTTGTTCCTTCCCATTCACATCTTCCTCAAGACCTCTCATTTAGAAAGTGATGATCATTATCAGGGCTTTTAATTTGGAAAGATTGGCTGCTCACCAGTGAGCCTTTCTAGATACCCAGTGGTTGGGTAGAGTGGCTGTACTGTGTTTCAGCCTTGGAGGCCTTGACTTTACTATCCTCCTGCTTGCTTGAATGTATGATTTCTAGCCTGGGACACACAGTCACAGTCCTGCTACTGTACATTGTTTCCGAGATGGTGCCATCATTTTATTCTCTCATTGAATGCACATATTACTCCTTCATTGAGAGGAGGTGGATTGATTCTTCCAACCCTTGGAACATAAGCTGGCCTGTGACTGCTTTAATGAGTACAATGTGATGGGATTTGCTGTGCAAGTTCTAGGCTTACCCTTTAAGAGGACTGATGGTTTCTACTTCCTTTCTCTTAAAATACTCCCCTTCTTGAAACCCAGTTCATAGGAGCACATTCTGTGATGGATTTGCCACTATTTTGCCATGCTGTTTAAAGCCTAATTCACATAGAGAGGCCATAGTTAGGTACTCCAGTCGACTACCTCAGCGGATTATTGTCAACTGTAAGCCATGTGAGCGAACCATCTTGAAGTTCAGTCCATCTTAGCCTTCAGATGACTCCAGCCCCATGCATGGAAGCCATTTGACTAAACTGAATGAGAGGCATTGAGTAAGAGCCACCTACAGGAGTCTGGTCTTGAATTGTTGTTTTAAACTGCTACATTTGGAGTGGTTTGGTTTCTAACACAGCAATAGATAACAACTGCAATAGTGGCAAAATAGTGGCAAATCCATCATAGGATGTGCTCCTATGAACATGGGTATCAAAGATCTTTCCAGTGACGTGAAATTAGTTGTTGTTTACATGATATAGACAGATGTCATGTCAATCCTTATTGTATCTTTTCAGCTGGTCCCTAGAAGGTGATAATTGGATTATTGTTCTATTACCATTTGGAGTTGTAAATACAAATATTTACTGTACAAATGCAATTTTTTTGGGGAGAGGTAACACTCTACACCAGAGTACAGCAAATACTTTTTTTTTTTTTTTTTTTTTTTTTGAGATGGAGTCCCACTTGGTCACCCAGGCTGGAGTGCAGTGGTACAATCTCGGCTCACTGCAACCTCCATCCCCCGGGTTCAAGCGATTCTGCTGCCTCAGCCTCCTGAGTAGCTGGGATTGCAGGCACCCGCCACCACACCTGGCTAACTTTTGTATTTTTAGTAGAGACGGGGTTTCACCATGTTGGTCAGGCTGGTCTCGAACTCCTGACCTCGTGATTCTCCTGCCTCAGCCTCCAAAAGTGCTGGGGTTACGTAAAGGCATGAGCCACCGTGCCCAGCCAGCAAATGTTTTTGATGGTGCTAGATAGTAAATATTTTAGGGTTTGTGGTTATTATAGTTTTTGTTGCAACTACTTAACTCAGTCAAGTTGACTTAGATAACATGTAAATAAAATGGCATGGCTGTGTGAAATCAACTTTATTGACAAAAATAGGTAATATGCTAGATTTGACCTGCAGACTGTAGTTTGTTGACCCCTGTTCTAAACAACTATTTCTAGAGCCAAGAGAGACATGTGATTATATTACTCGAGTCTCATCAGGACCACGTTTGGCTACTCTATCTCTAATTCCTCTTGCCAGTCCTTCTTAGTCTCTGTCATGGGCTTCTCCTCCTAAGTTTGAAATGTGCTTCTCAAGGCCCTCTTGTCTCCTTACTCTATTATACTCTTTCTAAGCCATGATTTCAGCTAATGACAATTTGCCAGTGACTAAGAAATATCTATCTTTATTCAGTCTTTTCTCCAGAACTCAAGGCTTTTGTATTTCCTGTTGGATGTCTTGCCAGCACCCTATGTGAACATAGGCGCACTTTTGTGCCAGTTGTTAACCTACAGCCTTGCAACTCCAAATCTGCTCTTCTATACCCAGCCCTGTGATAAATATGGCTGGGACTCTGCAATTCCATTTCTTTTTTTTTTTGCCAACTGTTAGATTCTAGCATCAGAGGGCATTAGAGGAGAAAGAAGGGACTTGCTTCTTCTTTGCTTCTTGTTTACTTCTGTCTGCTTTAGGGTTCCTGGGAGTGTCTTGTCAGCAAACCTTCAATCAGAAACATACTTTCTTTTCTGCAGTAGCAGCCAAATTTAGTTTTTACAAAAGTTGCAAACTACATCCATTACTACCCACCTCCCCATCACTTCCCACAGCACCAGTGGGTTAGTGGTTCCTCCTTGGAGGTTTGGGTCCCAGCCCTTCAGGACTCCAACCTCAGGGACATCATTACCTGCTGAGCAGCACCTTCTAGTGGGGGGTCTGGGTTTTGGCATAGCAGGGTCCTTGCTCTAAGTTTCTAAGTTTTAGCCATTCCAACTTCTCTTTGATTCCCCAGCCCTAAGACATGGTAGTTGCTTTCTTTAATGGTTTTCTTTGTAACAACTTACTGTTCTCCTTTGCTTCTTCAGTTACCTAATTAACAACTTCATAAGTTAGTTAACCATTCTTTATATTAAATTTCCATTCATATATCTGGCATGGTTTCTTTCTCCCAACTGAACTCTAAAGGCATTTATATTCTTGGCCAAAAGCTGCTCCTATGACAGTATCTTCTTCTTTAGTAAATGGCACCAGCAAACTTTTCCCTATTCCCTGCTCAATTGCTCAAGCAAGTATCTAGGCATCATTCTTAACCATTTCTATTCTCTCAACTCCCAGATCCCATCAGTTGAATAAGGCCTATAGATGTGGCTTCCTGAATATTTCTTAGGTCCATCTGCTTCTTTTCTTCTCTGTGTCCACAACCCTAAACCAAGACGCCAGCATGTCTCACCGGGATGACGATCCCTACTTTATCACTGACGTCCCCGCATTTCTGCAGCCCCTCAATCTCTTCTCCCCACCACAGCCCTAAAGATGTCCTAAAAACATTTTCTAGTTAAATATACTCTAAAACTATCCAAACTTCATTTAGAAGTCCTTCTGTAATTTCTCCTGCCTCTGCACTTCATTTTGAAATATCTTATTTACTTTTTGGTTAGTTTTGAATGTGCCATGCTTTTTTTTTTAAAAAAAACTCTTTTGGTATAAAGTGATCCCTCTGTTTAGAAATATCCCCTTTTACCTGGAAAACCACTACACATTCTTTAAACGGTGTGTAAATACCATTTTCTTAGAGACAGTGTTTCTGACCTCCTAGACAAGGCTATTTTGCCATTTATTTCCATAGATCATTGAACATCCCCTTTATTCCATAATATTCAGTTAGCCCATAAGTAGCTTTGTAGATCATAAGGACCATACAGGCAAAGGCTGTGCCTGTCTTGCCGAGCACAATATTCCCAATATCTAACTTTTTTTTCCGGCATGGTAGATATGTATTCAACACATATTTGCTGACAGTCAATTTCTGTTTTTTTGTCCATACAGTGGACTCTTGAGCAACATGGGTTTGAAATGTGTAGGTCCATTTATAGGGATATTTTCTTCTGCCTTTGCCACTCCTGAGACAGCAAAACCAATCACCTCCTCAGTGAATTCGACATGAAGATAACAAGGGTGAAGACCTCGACTTCCACTGAATGAATAGTAAATATATTTTCTCTTCATTATGATTGTCTTAATAATATTCTCTTTTTTCTAGCTTACATTATTGTAATACAGTATATAATACATATATACAATACAATATGTGTGAATCAACTCTTCATGTTATCATAAGGCTTTCAGTCAATAGTAGGCTATTGGTAGTTAAGTTTTTAGGGAGCCAAAAGCCAAATGTAGATTTTTGTGCTCCTAACCACCACATTGTTCAAGGGTCAACTGTATATCACAGGGTCTCTGAGTTCATTACAAAAGACACGTGTTTCCTCAGATGCTCCAGAATCCCTTAGAGTTGGCTTTTAAACTGAAGGTTCTTTTGTTTCACATCTCCTGATGCCAGTCTCCCCTGGTGGGTTCTTACAATGATGGGAGGAAGATGAATGGGGAGTTGATCAATCAGAACTTACTACTTTGAGCTTGACTGGAGACCCAAGATTACTAAATTTTACATTTTCAGAGGGTCCTATTGTGTCACACAAGTCTTCTGAGTACTTGGGTCCAGGTGCATCTCGGCACTTCCTGAATTTAAACCCCAGTAGCCAACTGATGGGATATTCCTCTATTTCTAACAACCAGTATGTTATTCCTTTACAACAAACATCAATGTGCTAGTTTCTTTGTAGTTCCCTGAAATGTAGTCATTATTCCTCAAGTGAAAAAAGTGGAAATATAGTTGGGGAGTGGACTAAAACACTGATGAAAGGGCTTCAAAGAATTACAAAACCTAGAACGAAGGTGCAGATAATGAAAATAGAATATGAAAATAAGCATGATACTGAAGAAAAATCATGAAAGCATATGAACACAGTCTGTTGGAAAAGAAGCAGATTAAATAAATCCATATTTGATTTTGGTCACACTTCCATGGAGAGAGCTGCATTTATTTTTAAAAAGAAAAACAAAAAACAGCCCAAAGAACTTGGATTTCTTTTTATCCTCCAAACAGATTTGACCCAAGATGGACATTTTCCTTGAGAATAATAGATCTTTTTCCTTCAGCTCAAAGTTTTACCTTTTGGATTGTATTCCACACACGTTCATTATCGTTTCTTCTTCCTTCAAGGGTGTCCATAGCATCTGCCATTAGTGACTGCAGCTGTGGCACCAAGATAAAAATTATCACACAGGAATTCACACAGAAGTAACTTCTCTAAATACACAGATTAAAACCTAATTAAAAAATCATTTGTACGCTGATGATTTTATTACTCATCTTTCCTACAATGAATATTGCCACCTCATCTTTGCTTGTCATTGCTGAATATTATTACAGATATAAAATACTGAAACAATGAAAAGATTCTTCTTGAAAATTTGTAGAAAACATATAGGCTTTAATGTAGTAAGTGTTGATGTTTTGTGAAAAACAGATTTGGGTTGTAAAGAATGAAGGCAGTAGTTAATTCTCTCAGGAAATGGCATGTAGTACATGAATGCGTTTTAGCGTTTTCTCCTGAGGCTAATGTATCATAATTCTAGGCATCATGCAAAAGCTCACCAGAGGACAATACTACAGTTGTGCCGTTTGATTGCCTCTTAAAGAATCTGGCTCATTTAACTTCTTTTACTATTCTTTTCTTCGTTAACATTTTAAAATAGCCAAGGTTTTAAAATTTTTAGGTCCCATTCAAAGGTTTTAAACATTCTAACCTTTGTCCCAGACAGGCACCTACTGTACTCTAATGTGAAACTATCCTGTACACATGGTCTATAGGTGACCACAAAAATGAAATGAAGTTATATCAAGCTGTGTGATATTCAAAGGTTAAAAAGAGTTCTCAAAAAATACCAGTTCAGTTCACTATGGCATCAAACAGTATGGACCCTTAGATAATCTTTCTTTGGTTTAGATATTGCAGAGTGTAAGCAGGAAGAGAGAGAATTGAGTCATTCAAAAATCTTCTATTAAACAGTCACTGTTTAGATAGCAGCATACAGGGTATTACTAGGATTAATTCTCTTTGTAAGTTACAAAGTAAAATCTATTATTGAGGGTCATGAAACCTTATACATAATTTTTGAATATTTGGCATACAGATATACATCCATATATATTTCAGTTTTTTTCTGCTGGGCATATAAGTACAAGAATATCCAATGAAATTTCATTTTCTAAGGTTTCAAATAGAGAAAAATTACACTTTAGAAAGGAATGTCAATAATGCTACTGTGAGGCTCCTTTGTGTATATTTTGAAAACTAAGTATTTCCAGTAAAAAAACAAAAACAAAACCAAACAAAAAACCAAAAAGTCATAGATGTGTGATTAAGAAGACTTAAGTGCAGAGAATTCCCCTGTATTTTTCATTTAAATCTTGAATGTGCTTTTCAGGAAGACAGGATCAACATTTTGCCGGCTTCTTAAATTAACATTTTCTTTGCTTCCTCTTATCTCTGAGAAGCATTAATCATGTAAAATTGGCCATAATATGCACTTTGAAAGCTCTATACTTACTATACTTCTGAGTGCTTTATGAATGGCAGGATAAACACTTAGCCTTTTAGAAAGTATTCTTTTGTACGCAAACGTAAAGGTTTAGAAAGTATCATTGCCAGTTTTGACTTGGTAATTCCTTGATTCATAGACTTATTTCATAGTTTTCATCTTTAGTATGCATAGTTTTATTATTTGGCTAGTCATACAACTTTGTATGCTTACTCTGAATATCAGTATTTATTTAACATGCTTTTAGCTGGTTTAGATGAACATTATAAATGTTGGCAGCTCATTTCTTGATTAAATCTTAAAAAGCTCAAGGAGGGAGGGTTTCTTT
This sequence comes from Rhinopithecus roxellana, assembly GCF_007565055.1. Taxonomy (NCBI): domain Eukaryota; kingdom Metazoa; phylum Chordata; class Mammalia; order Primates; family Cercopithecidae; genus Rhinopithecus; species Rhinopithecus roxellana. Next base: position 115,211,714 of record NC_044549.1, on the reverse strand, counting down.
AGTTATCTGAAAATTACAGGTAATCAGTTTGGGCTGTTCTTATCATTACTATGTGAATTCAATTCGGGGCTATAATTAGTTTCAGCTACTCTCAATTAAAGCTTCACAGTAAAGGGCCTTGCCCTACAACACACTAGGAGCTCCATATAGAGTAAATTTTACCTTTCCTTGAATGGGCAACACACTGTTCAGTAAACTCTTTTTCAAATGAGGTGCTACCATTTCTGATATTAATTATGGTTATAATATGCACATCTGTCTGAAGATTATTTCTGTGAGAATCCCTTCAACTAGCTTTTGCCTAGGTCTGTGTGTGGCTAAAGTGTCTGGTTTTCTAAATTAACTCGTCAATTCAGTTAAAAAAAAACCATCTATGTTGACTAGCTACATTTTCCTTTCAAATAAACAACTTTTGTTGATTTATCTAAAGGTACTAGTGTTGGCACTGCCAATACCTATTTTAACCCTAGAAGTGATTGAGAAAACTCTAAAGATGATTTTTTAGGGTCATTTTTCTATACAATAATTACTCTTTTGTCCTCTCACTTTTTCATAAAAGAGAATCATGTATCAATATATCTTGGAGCTTATTAATCTCATTTTAACAAAAACCAGAAGCCTGACACACAACGTAAATAACCAGCCCCTTTCTATGTTTCTACACATCACAACGTTTTTGCTGTAATAATGGGAGCTAGTTAATGTGAGCAAATAAAAACCAGACACACACCTTCCTACACTTTTCAGTTTTGTCATGAGAACGCTTCAGGAGGGTTGGGGAGTTTGCCCTCAGACTACATTTATTACCACAGTTTTTTTTTTCCAGACCGTATCACTTTTCTGTTGATGCTGGGCCTATGAAACCCTTAAACAAAGAAAAATACTTACCAATTCTGCCTCCTGTTGACTGATGTCCCGTAGGTAGGGAATGGTTGCTAGCTCTGCCATTGCTTGATTAATCACCTGGGACTGCTCCTTTACTCTCTGCAGCTGGCTGAGGAGGCCGGCATATTGCAACTTCTCCATCACCCCTGAGGATGCAGGAAAACTCCCCTAGTCTCAAAGTAAAAGAAATGTTTTAGAACAAAACTACAGAAATAGACCTCTCCCCAGGGATGGAAGTCAGGACTTGTGATAATGTATTTACATCTTTTGAAACAATGGAATCTAGTACAAATATAGGTTTCCTTCTATCATTTTACAGTATTGTCTTATACCCCTTTTTCTAGTAGGTAAATATACGTAAAAGGCAGTCCTTTGGAGATGTGTTGAGACTGATTTGCTGATTGTCTTGCATTAGGAGTTAGGCTGAGGGGAAAAGAGGGGACTGAATTTGAATCTGCACTTCACTCACCCAGGAGTGATCCCACAGAGCTAGTGTCTGCCTAGAAGGGGCGACTTTATCTACATCACCAAAGCATCATAAGAGCTAAGAGTTGCCTACTATCTTGTTTATCTGAAAGAAATTTTTTTAATGCAGGTCGAATCTTGACAAATGTTGTATAAGTTGAATTCTCTTTATCCCAATAGCTTACTTGAAAACTCTAGCGCTGCTTTTATCTCCAGTTCTTATTGGATAGCCTTGCACAGTCTCTTCTTCTTGTTGACTAGCTTCCCTCTGTCTGCTAGGACCATTTCAACAACTAACATGTTCCATCTTGACACAGACTACTGTGTACCTTTGTAAGGACTGCCAACTCCCATGCATCTATTGGCATTTTGGGCTTTCTTAAGATGAGGCACATTTAGAAAAAAGTGGCCCACCAAGGTGAGTGTTACTGCCATGCACAAAAGAGGAGATGTTACCATCTTTAAAAACGTTTAATACAAATTGTAATGCTTGATAGGAGAGACAAAGTTAGTCATGAAATTCTTAAGTTTATCTTTAAGAAAAAGTACTTTTGACATGGGGGTATATAAGGGTTAACATAAAAGCCTTGAGATTCTGCTGCATTTGGAGGGTGATGAGAAATGGGAATTCAAAAGAGGACTTAGTTTGGCAATTGCATTGTGCGTCCTGGTCCTCAGAAGAGAAGCGTCCAAGTGCCCCTTTATAGCAGGGGGCCCCCTGGACTGCCTACACCAGAATCACTATGCTTGCTTGTGGACTTTGGCAGTTAGCAAACTGAGTGCTGGGCTTCACCCAATCATGATCTCTTGTTATGTGGCCCTAGAAATACGAATTTCAGCTAGGTGCCTCCCCAGATACTCAAATATCTCAAACAGAAGTTTGAGACAAACCACCACCTTAAAGTTTAGTATCTGAGTAAAGACTATTTTGGTTTGCACATACTTAGGAAACATAATTTCTTCCAGCAATCAGAGAACACAGACATATAATTTCACTTTCTTAAGAGAATCTCCTCTAAGGAGAAAAACTGCTAGAAACTAATATTGCCGAAGTTCAACTTAAAATTAGAAAGCACTTCTTTTTGAAAGGCCATACTCATATTCTGATTGACAGCAGCCTTTGGAAGCTGACATTTTTCTAGAATCTTGGAAATAAATAAAGACTGGGCACCATCGTGCTGTATCCGCTTTATTTGTCCCTAACACCTATACATGCTGTTCAATGAATGTTTTCTTACTCACAGTAATTTGTTCTTTCTGATTAATCATTTATCTGAAAATCCATAAACCTATAAGATTGATGATTGCAAGTGGTAGATTTGGGGTTCCTTCCTGAATTGATGAAAAACCTAGCCTACCCATTCAGTTTAAACATGTAGCTAAACAATGGCATTCTGTCAAATAGAGGAAAGCAAGTTGGAGGAGAAACGGTTTTCATTCTGAAGAAAAATTGCTTTCTTTGTCCTTCTTTAAAATAAACAATGGTGCTAGTTGTAGGGAAGTGGTGTAGTGATTCAACTCTAAAGAGCAGAAACAACTGCAGGCTGCTCAGGAACATAATCTATTAGTGTAATTTCCCAAATCAGGAAAATAAACATAGTTGGAAGGCAACAGTTTTAGCCTGATTGTTGGATGTATAACAAAACAGGAAGTGCTCTATTTGAATAAGAAAACAGGGAAAGAATACAGTTGACTGCTAATAGTCACCCCTCCTCCTGAAGCCAAACGCAGTTTTGGTTATCAGGAAACTGTAGATTAATATTTTACCTGTCCAAAAATAGGGGTTTTTGAAAGACAAAGTGAAAAAGAAATAAAATTGCTATCTAGTGTGGCAGAAATGTTTTAATGCTGTTGCTTTAAGGAAATAAAGAACATAATAAAAAATAGAAATTAACTTAAATATCTAATGCTAACAAAGACTAAATCTAAAGGCAGGTAGCCCTCCCAGTGAGACTTCAGGAATGATCAAAGGGCTCCTGAGCTGCTGGAGAGAGTGTAATAAAGTGGCCACGATTGAAGCTAAAACCTCACACAGGTACAATGAGGGCTAGGTAATAGCGAGTGCAAGTGAAGGCTTAATAGCAGTTACAAATAAATATTTGGCAAATAAGTGGCACTATATAATACTGCTGAAAAGCAGAGTCTTAGTATTTGTAATGTATTTCCGTTTGGCATAAGATATAGAAACATTGATTGCAAAAAAGGGGTAGGAAACATTATTGTTCATTTCAAATGTGCATATGTAAACATTTTTTATGCTTCACTTGGAAGAAATTAAAAGTAAAATTAATGAGGTATTAAAAACATGGTTAGTTAGGTCATTTTTTGGCAAGTCATCCTGTGAAGGCAGCTTCATGCATGGCAAAAGATTTGACTATTTTAACTCTTTAACATTTAGCACAGGAAGCACAGTACATAAGGTCTGAAACTGACAGCAGCCAATAAAGTTAATGAATGGAAAGGTATAGTGCCATCCAGTAGCATGTGAAATAATTAGGACAAAAATCTAGAGAATGAAAAATACGATAGCAGCAGGGCTGCTGGCTGAATGAGGTTGATGTTCAGTGGGATTAGAAGTCACCAGGAAGGTTGTATCATATTGCAGATTATAACTCTTAAAATGCTGGAATCATCCTTGTTTGGCCATGTATTGTGTACCTAGTAGACTAATCTACAAAGATAAGGAAACTAGGGTAAAAAGTGTAAAGAGAATCATTGTCTGACACATAGAAACCTCCCTGAGACCAGGAAAGGTCTTTACTAACTGTATCCACTACCTCATAGCAAGAGTTGAAAATTCATGTTCTCTAGGAAGCTTTTTACAATTAATTTTTGGAGTCTAATTTGTACATTATATGTTCATTTTAATTTTTTTTATTCTTTCTTTTTTTTTTTTTTGAGGCAGCGTCTTGCTGTGTTGCACAGGCTGGAGTGCAGTGGTGTGATCTCAGCCCACTGCAGACTCCGCCTCCCAGGTTCAAGCAATTCTCTTGCTTCAGCCTCCTGAATAGCTGGGACTACAGGCGTGCACCACCACATCTGACTATTTTTGTGTGTGTTTGCGTGTGTGTTTTTAATAGAGACGGAGTTTTGCCATGTTGGTCAGGCTGGTCTCGAACTCCTGGCCTCATGTGATACACCCACCTTGGCCTCCCAAAGTGCTGGGATTACAGGCGTGAGCCACTGCACCTGGCCTATATGTTCGTTTTTTAAAAATTGAATCCAGCTATGGAATCATTCCTATGTTGTGTGTACGCATGTTTTGCCTCTGGCAAGGATCATACTTTTAAATCAAAGAGATATAATCTGATTTAATAAAAGAATATTGGCACAATATTCTGAAGCTCTGATTTTGAGCCCTAGCTGTGTGAACTTGAATATATCACCACTCTGAGCCGTAGTTTCCTCATTGGTAAAATGAAGGTGACACAATGTCACCAAATTGTGAGGGTCAAATTAAAGAATGTGCAGGAAAAATACTTTTTAAATTGTAGAGCACCATGCATGTGCTTCTCCTAAACCATAGTTCCAAAGTGGTAATTTCTGCATGCAGTCAGCACCTGGTTAATGACCAGGACTGCTCTGTACTTTAAAAAAGATATGTTTGAGTAAAGAAAACTTCTTGACTATCAAATATTTCAAGAGTTTGGAAGCAAGAGTATTTTGTTAGCTTTAGAAGAAAATTTTACTCACTTTATATTTAAAATGCTTTGGTTGAGAGTAAGTTGCTAAACTATCTCTTTATATGTAATTTGTGGAGAATAAATACATGTATCTTTTAGTTTAATGGAGAAAAACTGAAAATTAGAGCAGCTAAAAGTGTTCCCTATGATATTATAATTTAGTGTATTATTGCCAAGTTAACTTTTTTCTAATTAGATATTAGGCAGGCATTATAAACCTAATATTTACAAGGTGACTAAATATTCAATATGTTTAGGGAATAGATCATGAGAATTCTTGGCATTGTCTAAGTATTGTTTAGAAAGCTACATATTTATCATTATTTATGTGACAGTATAAATGTGATAATACTTAAACATTGTGTAACTGATTCTGGTCATGGTATTATGTCAAGAACTAGTATCATCTTTTGGGTCTCCTGCTGTTAGGAATGCTGAAGTTTTAATGCATTGTATTTTCATATTCCAAGCCCATTTTCATTAAAAAACATTGTCCAAATGAATTAAACATCTCTGAACATATATGGTATGAGGCAAAGTATATTTCCTAGCCATTAGTTCCTCTTTTTTTTTTTTTTCCCATTGTGGGAAGAATAGAGTCTCACTATGTTGTCCAGGCAGGTCTTAAATTTCTGGGCTCAAGCTGTCCTTCCACTTCTGCCTCCCTAAGTGCTGGGATTACAGGCATTTTTTCCTAGCCATTAGGCCTTGATGGAAATGTGGCATTCTACTAGGGTAAAGTGTTGTCTGTTTGAAACAGACAACAGAAATGTAAACTAAAGCCTTAGTCACCAGTGTTAAGAATGACTGACAAATCTAAAATTCTTTAAGATAAATTTATTGCCCAAGACACTGGTCACTCACTGTCTTCTAATGGAAGTGTCTTGGGTATTGGCTGTATTCTACCAAGACATGTGAGGCTGCTTGTCACATGAGCATGACATGACATGTGAGGCTGCTTGTCACATGAGCATGTCAACAAGACTGCAGTCCTGAGTCCAGTTCATGGCTGGAAATGGCATCTCAAATCCTGCCTGAGTGAAGGTATCTGAGCAAATCACTGGTCAAAGCAAACTAAGCTGAGGAAAAAAAAAATCAAAATTCACAGAACACGAGTGGAATCTTCATATTAGAAGAAAAATAGGTAACTTCAAACTACACCACTTGTATAAAGAAAAAAAGATCTGTAAAACAGTTTCTTTGTCAAAGCAAACTAAAACCAATACAAATAATTAAAGCTAAAATTCTTAATACTTTACAAAGTGCTTCAAGAACATGGATTATGTACTTATGGTTCACAACAACTCTGCGAAGTGGGCCTGGCAGTTATCAGCCTATTTTATAAATGAGAAAAAAGTAGTTCAGAGGTTGACTTGCCCTAGGGTTACATGGCCAGAGCATGGCCTTGGGCAGAAGTCTTTGTCTACACGTATTACAAACTAGAGTAACAAACAATGACAATTCAATGCCTAAATATTCAAGTGAATGTCATTTGATATCTGACAAGAAAGAAATAACACATTGAAGGGTCTTAAAAACACTACTGAGGGCTGCTTGGGTTACAGTTAATGGTACCATGTAGGAATAATATCTAGTCACCAATTCATTATTTGCTTCATTAAGCTAGATTACCTTTGCAGGCAATTTTATCAATCCTCCTTTATGAAGCTGTTGCTGGGCGAATAATAAGAAACCTAATACCTGATATTTAGATATATTTGTGATCCCTAGGCACTTTCAGGCTTGTCTACTTCAATTTCATTAAAACTTTTTGAAACAATCTTCCGAAAACTGTTATTTCCCTTAAAAGTGAACATAGGAAAGTTCATGAAATTCTTCACAGTCAGCAAAGTGGTACTGAGACTCAATATGAGAAGACTGAGTTATTAATTAGATGTTAAGAATCTCATTAATTATGGTTTTAAAGTCTCCTTTATAGCCACATAAAAGATACTTGTCTAAACAAATTTCCAAATGGCCAGGATACTCTTTAAAAGGTGATAAGAAAATGAGTTAAGAACATTGCAAAAGTGCATAATGCCTAGTTAGGCCTGGCCTATGTTCACACAGTGAGATCTGAGCTGGCAACAGATGATGTGGTCAGTTTTCTGACAAGTGAGAAGGTAAGTGTTTGGACGAACGGAGGCAAGATGGCGCACTTCCGGGTTCTTCATCACCAACTTTTCCCACGCGCGGGAAAATGCAGCCGGCACCCAGGAAGGTGCAGACCAACCGGGCATGCGCCAGGTGACGTCAATCCGAAGAGACCAAGATTTACCTGGTCGCACCTGCGGAAGGCCCCCCCACACGCCCGTGCCCCGCCTATTGCCCTCCCACTCCCAGAAAAGCCGCTCCCGGCCAGCGCCCCGCGGACTTCCCAGCCCCTCCACTCTTGTCGGGACTGCAGGAACTCCGTCTGAGAGCTCACCGGGCGACTCTCTTGGCCTCCTTTGCCGGAGGCGGACAGACCTCTCCCTACCCACCTACTTCCCTGAAGCTAGGTGACCAAAATAAATTTGCAGTTTTGCTCCTACCCTTGCCTGCTCGCTGGTTCTTTTGTGCCCGCTCTGGTGGTCTTAGAAAAACAAATCAGTAAGGCAGGCATTGCTTCAAAGAACCAGGCCTGGCCAGGCATGGTGGCTTATGGCTGTAATCCCAGCACTTTTTGAGGCCAAGGCAGGTGGATCACTTGAGGCCAGGAGTTCAAGACCAGTCTGGCCAACATGGCGAAATGCTGTCTCTACTAAAAATACAAAAGATTAGCCAGGCGTGGTGGTGCACACTGTAATCCCAGCTACTCGGGAGACTGAGGCAGGAGAAGCATTTGAGGTGGAGGTTGCAGTGAGCCAAGACCGCACCCTGTACTCCAACCCATTTGACAGAGCAAGACTGTCTCAAACAAACAAACAAACAAACCAAAACCCAAAAAACTAAAAACTAAAAAACAAAGGGCTAGGCCACAGGCAGATCACATTCATAGCACCCGACACACTGGCTCTGCTAGGCTAGCCATGCATGAGTGACATGAAATAATGCTACACGGTGATGGTTCCGGTTAGCAAAGCTTTCCCTGCTTGCATGGGCCTGATGATGAGGGTAATGATGTGTGTGGGTTTTTAGGATGGTGTTTTGTTATGGCAGCCTGAACTGCTTAGAGATAGATAGATTTCTTATTAACAGAAATATAGGGGAGACAATTGAAACATGGTTGTGGAGAAGGGGTAGCTTTGTGGTAGGAACATCAGTAAAAACGTGCTTTTGTATTTGTAATGCATGGAATTGCAAATCATGCAAATAGATTAGGTGTTTTATAGCTTTTCCAAAATGCTGAATAATGTTATTGAGCAGATAAACTGCTGAACAGATGTTAAGTAGCTGTTTGTGATGACCCCCTTGGTTCCCCTTATAAGGTAAGAACATCAAATCAATGATGTAACACAAAAGAGGGAACAGGAAGGAAATTCTTTAAAATTTCCACCTTACAAGCCTTTTGAAAAATATTAAAAGAGGAGAAATCTGCAGCCTTTATAGCCTGTTAATGAGAAGCTCTCTTTATATACTTTCAGTACAATGGCTTAAATTTTGTAAAATAGCAGTGTAATTCAGGTCTTATTTTGGACTCTTTAAGACTGAAAAGTAGAAAAGGCATATTTTTCCTGGATCATAGAAAGAGATTAGATAATTTACCTTATGGCTATATAAAGATCAATTGCCAATGTTTAGAGAAGCATCCAATTCATCAGTGCGGTACGAAGGCACTATCTTGAAAAGCTCTGAATTCTTGTGTAGGTAATGAGATGGTTATATGCAATAGCTCAATAAGTGAAATAGAGAAAACATGGTGCTTGCTAAAATTTTCTTATTGATTTGAAATGACAAATTCACTGCAATGTTGAATTAGATATCAGGAAGGCATAAAGAAAAGGTTCTTTAAAGAGACACTACTCTAATAAGTGCTTGAAATTGCAAAGTGTAGCATTATAGTATGTTTTAGAAGAAAAGAAATAAAATCATTAGCTAAAATTTGCTTGTTTTTGCAAATGAGAGTTACTATGAACGTTTCCAAAATCCCCTAACACTTGCACTGTTTGCCATGTAAGCCTTATATACTTTTAGAATTCTCTGATATTTGTACCTTGGGCAAATATAAAAGACTCATATACCTACATTCAATTGAGTGCTTCTAATAAAATCCAATATTGGCAAGATTCGCTTCCCCATTGTCTCCATTTGTCTCACTGTATCTTCTCTGGTCAGACCGAAAGGTGTTTTATGCTCTAAAAATTGTAACAATAAACTTTTATACTATTTTCTCCAGACTTCCATTTCAAAATGTTTTCTTTAGCAAGCTATAAACGGATATCTCAATATTAATAGATACGAAATCTTTAGTATAGAAACTAGTCCCATCCCTAGACCATATGTATAACAAAGAAAGATCTATGGGGAGAAAGGCAGAGGAGACACTGCCCTTTAGAAACTATCATTTATCTCTTTTGTTGTGTTTCTTGATTGAGAGATCTAAGAGACAGCCTATAATGATTCACCGATCTCTTCAGAGTCTGTTTTTCCTGAGTTGTGAAAAAATGCGTCATAAATGTGTCTGATTCTTGTCTTGTTCCTCCTAGGTATTATTCAAGTGTGCAGATCCATTGACTTTGAATGTAGCTCGAAGTTCAGATAAGCCTCAGAGGATACAGTGCCAGACAAAACACACATTCTTAATTATGTGGTTAGAGCTGCAGGAATAAATTTAACCTGGTCATGAATTCAGCCCATAAGTTTGAGATTTCAACTCCATGTGAATATTTTCTTGATTTTTGAAAGTTTCAACTCGGATTACTGAACACCATTTAACTGTAATACTCTCCAGGAAATCTAAACTCTTGGCTAATTACATAAGAAAAGAGGAGAACCGACATTAATACAACAACAGATAATACAAGTAATTTAAGATTGTCATTGGCTATATTCTTGATTTCATATAGCAGTTTCATTGCATAATTTTCTTCTACCTCTGCTAACTGATAATGATGAAAAGTAGTATTCTTTAAGTGCTGTATGATTAGTCATTGATGATAGAGGTGGGCGGGGTCAGATGATTAGATGATTAGAGTCAGGGGGGTGGGCATTCCAGGACTGTGTGTGTTCTTGGGGGAAAGATTTCCTGGAACCAGAATTCCAAGTATTGTTAACTAACCCACAGAGAAGATTAGGAGGACTTAATTTTAACTCAAACATTTTTTGGGGCCCAAAACTCATCACAGGTCCTACTACATGCTAGACCTTGTAGGTTCAGATGATTTACCTGTGAATATCGGCAGCTTCCTGCTTGATATTTTTTCCAAAAATTTTCCATCTTCTTTGTTTTTGAACCCAAGAGTCAAGAGATATTGTTGGGGAGGAAAAGATGACCAGTCAACTGTCTGAGGCAACATGTGGAGTGTCTGAAGATCTGAAATATGACAGAAAAAGAACTAATAGGCTTTTTTATGGTTTTAATATGTTTAGGGTTTTTCCTCCCAGATTTCAGGAATTGTACATGGAAAAAATGATAACTATAAACATGAAAGGTATGAAGTAAAATTATATGTATCAAAAGGTCGAATAGATAACATGTCAAAATCATATTTCATTATACCTTTCTTAGTAATCTAAGCATACACAAAGCATAACAATAAAATATGGCTAGATCACATGGTCATCTTTCCTCATCTTCAGAATAACAGACATTCAGGACCAGCTTGCATGCTTATTATGTTTTAGCTGTGACTATTTACAAGAGACTTTGATTTTTCTTTTTTTCTTTTTTCTTTTTTTTTTTTTAGACAGAGTCTTGCTCTTGTCTCCCAGGCTGGAGTGTAATGGCATGATTTTGGCTCACTGCAACCTCCACCTCCCAGGTTCAAGCGATTCTCCTGCTTCAGCCTCCTGAGTAGCTGGGATTACAGGCGCCCGCCACCACGCCCAGCTAATTTTTGTATTTTTAGTAGAGATGGGGTTCCACCATGTTGGCCAGGCTAGTCTCAAACTCCTGACCTCAGGTGATCTACCTGCCTCAGTCTCCCAAAGTGTTGGGATTACAGGCGTGAGCCACTGCGCTCGGCCGAGAATGTGATTTTTCTCTTCCTAGCTTAAGATGTAAGGAAATCATGTTAGTTATAAAAAAAAAAAAAAGGAAAGAGAAAAATCACAAGTGAGAATTAAAATATAAAGCTAATTAATTTAGTTACCATCCTTCATATAGCCATAGGAGGAAACTTAAAATGATAAATGCACTGACTATTGTAATTAGACTTGGAAATAATTCGTGTCATGAAAATGGTTCTAAAACAGACTCAATTCTTAATGACCGTAAGAGCTAATGTTTACTGAGTACTTATTTTCTGTCTGCCCCTGTTCTAACAGTTTTGTGTGCACTGTTCTTTGAATTCCACATAATAACTTCACAAGGTTGGTGCTGTTGTCCTCACTTTATGAATAAGAGGTTGAGGGACGCAGACGGGAAGTAACTTGCCCAAGAGCACAGCTCCAAAGTGGGCAAAGCCGGATTCACAACCAGGTAGTCTGACTCCAGACACTACAGGCACAGCCACTGCACCCTTCTTTGAGATTGCTTTGCACTAGGTTACTTTTGGGGTAGGGATAAAGGCCCACCTTACAGATGATAAGACTGGTGCTTCAAGAGGTTACAAACATGCCCAAGATCATGAATTTAGCAAACAGAGGGACCAGAATTGAAAGCCAAAGTACAAAAGCTAACCTCTTGGGGGCCTGGAGGCAAGATTCACTTAATTCATTTCCATTTTGAGTAACAAGGCTTTGGTTTATTAAAATAGATTTCTCAAATGAAGGATGGTGAACAGAGAGGTTTAATAAGTCCTCTTTGTTCAACACTACCAGAAAGGGGAAAAGGCAAAATCCCAAATATCATTGAATGATGGTTTAAAGGTAAAATTTTAATGTAGACTCAGAACTCAAATGCTAATGGTTCAAATATAGCCTTCACTATTTGTCTGTAATACTTCTTTTAAAAATAAGATAGTACACCACGAGTGTGTTTTTTAACACCATCCCCCTTTTTAAGCTGCAGAACCTTTTGTCCAAACTAAAATTTTCTGACAAGCCCAATATTAAAAGCCAACAAAAAGTAGAGACATTCTGCTTGAATCCTGGCACACTGATCACTCACCCTCACTACTGTACTCTGTTCTATACCCTACTCACAGACGCCACCTCGAGCTTCTCCACAGAACCTCCGTTTTTCAAAACACAGTTTGGAAAACACTTCAGTAGTTATTTGTCACAGTTTGGTTAAGTAAACAGTGTGTGTCTGTCAAATTGAGAGTTAAAATATATGCTGATTATTGAAATAATTAAAATATCACACAGTGCCTTTTAAACACAAACACAGAGCAAAAACATATTAATGAACCCAAGCAAGCGTTAGTTTTTCTTTGGTGACTTAGGATCAAGGTCATCCCTTACTGTTAATGAGGGCCAATATTCATCTGGTGCTTCTTCTGTGCCACACACATTATCAGGGTTATCTTTTTCAATCATGGGGTGGGGAGCAGGGCATATTATCAGGCCCACCTTACAGGTGATAAAGCTGGAGCTTCCAGAGGTTACAAAGTTGCCCAAGATCACACACTGAGCATAAGGACCAGAATTGAAAATCAGGCAGCTGGATGCCAAAGTACAAAGGCTTACCACTCAAAACTATCCTTGTGATAGTCTGGGGTCATGGTTATAAAAATCCATGGGAAACATGGTCATGGTTATAAAAATCCATGGGAAACATCCATGGGAAGGCCAGTAAATGCTGTCTATCTAGAAAAGTATAGCAAATGCTCAAGAGTTCCCAAATTAACGGAGTGACTTTTAGGCATCTTAACATACAGATTGTAAGTATTAGATGATGCTTCTTTTTTTTTTTTTTTTTTTTTTAATGAGATGGAGTCTTGCTCTGTCTACCCAGGCTGGAGTGCAGTGGTACTATCTCGGGCTCACTGCAAACTCTGCCTCCCGGGTTCAAGCAATTCTCCTGCCTCAGCCTCCCGAGTAGCTGGGATTACAGGCACCCACCACCACACCCAGCTAATTTTGTACTGGTGTGGTGGGGTGTATATTGGTTTTGAAATGGGGTTTCTCCAAGTTGGTCAAGCTGGTCTTGAACTCCCGACCTCAGGTGATCCACTCACCTCAGCCTCCCAAAGTGTTGGGATTACAGGCGTGAGCCACTGTACCCAGCCTTAGATGCTTCTTTAGTTGGTGGTTGTGTTACAAAATGGCTCTTTTTAAAAGGATGGCTCATTTTTATAAACAAGGTAAAAATGTGATTTCTGCTTTTCAATTTCAAAAGTGCAGGAAGTTTCTTTGCTTTTGAAATCTGCAGCTGATCATCACAGACACGCCTCTGTTTGCAAGCGAATACTATTTTGTTGAACTATTAGCAAGGGGACAGCTTACTAGTTTTAATGAAGTTTCCAATAACTGGATTGTATGAAAAGGCAGCTGAGTAACCTCGAGATTTGGCATTTTCTGGTGCCGCATTATTGCCAAAACCAGCCTGATGTTTGAGGACTCTATTATGTAGATAGACAGCCTAAAGACTTTGAGTGGTTTACCTCTTCTTGTCCTTAAATATTTGATAAAGAGGAGACCAGTACTAATATTGGCAGTGATTGGATGGAATAGAAACTAATGTTAGTACTATACTCTGGCTAATTTATTATAAAACATGCTTGCAAAAATGTAAATATTCTCTGTTCCTTCTGATCCTATATGCTTCATCCTGTGAGTATTTGACCCACTATTAACTTACAGTTGAAGTTTTAAAATGTAAGAGGCTCCTATATACAGAAGGTTAAATTTAGAAAAAAAATGTTTTTCAAGTATCATTCTTTTACCATTTGTATGCAGGGTAAATTGCTGTTGTATGAACATTTAGCCTAACAAGTGGTCTATGACCCCAAATGACAACACACTTACCAGATGTTGAATCTCATGTAACATTAATTTGAGTGCTAATTGTTCTAAATTTTGTGCTCATAAACCTCTACCTATGTCCAAAAAGCTCTGTGCCTCTGATGGATACAAAAGTTAACCAGATTATATTACCCTTCTGTAGGAAAGTAGAATTGATTAAAAAATGTCTTCTTTGCTCCTGTCATGTCGAAAGAAACTTGGAAGAAACAGATCTTTTAATGCATTCCTTTACAATTTATCCCAATTAGAGATGAAATTTATATGACTATGACTGAATTTATTATTTAAAAAATCAGTTTGCAGTGTGTGAACAGCTCCAAATTTTTACCATCAGCAAAGTGGATGCTTTAAAATATAATATCAAAGATAGATTATGCAGATTAAATTTCTCGCAGAAATATAATCCTTCAATTTCTTTTCCCCCAGACGAAAGATGTCAAACTTTCACTGAAAGAGGTAAACAGTTTTCCCTTCTTCAGAAACATCTTATTGTACTACGGAAGGCTGAAATTGACCACCTTGCAAGTCCTCAAGCTATTCTGGCTTCTTGACATTTTGGTATTATTCTCCCCTCCTTAAAAATCATCTTCCTGGAGTTCAGCAGTAGTCTCTCCCTCTCTCTTTTTCTCTCAGACACACTCACACACACACACAGACACACGTTCCCCTTTCTCCTCCTGCCTTCTCATTCAGTGCTCCTCACAGCTATTCCCAGCTCACTGGTATTCTCTTCACACATACACCCTTGGGAATATCGCTAGTCTTGTATCTTTGGCTACTATTTTTAACCAAAAAATGGGACATCAAAGCTACAGTCGCAGCTGGAAATTTCCACCAAATTCCAACATGGCATTTCCAAATACCTACTGGGACATTGCTATTTGCTCATAACTCCAAAAGTTAGTTAAAATAGAGCAAATATGTTCTTCCAAAGTGATTTTCATAATCTCTACAACTTCTCTTTTCCTTTTTCTTTCACCAGCCTGTTATGAGGATAGCCATTACTCACCTGATTATTCTGGCTTAAAAATTTGAAGCCATTGTTGACTTTTCTTTCCTCTTATTCCCCATTTAGTGAGTCTCTCAAAAACTAATTAAACCTGCACATTGCAATACATCCCATATCAGCCTGTTTCTTTGCATTATCATTGCTATTATCTTAGTCAAATTTCTCATCATATAACATCTGTATTATTGAAGAGTTTCCCCACCAGTCTCACTGCTACTAGTGTTGTTTCATGCCAATACATCGCTACGTCACCACTCGATGAGTATTTTTGATACATCACCTGCCTTTTTCACTGTCACATCCTCCCTCAGGAACTCTGGGGACTTTTCCTTTCCTGGCATTCAAGGCTCTCAGCAGTGTGCAACTGCTTCACAATCTATCCATTATTCTTACATTTTCTCTAATATCAACCTTTATAACCAGCTCTGCTGATTTCACTGCCTGTGCTTATCTGGCCTCTGAACTTTGCTTGTGATTTTACACTCAGAAACAACTATCTAGTCTCCTCATTTTTTCTTTATTCTATCTGTCACTGTCCTTCCAGATATGTCTAAGTCCCATCTAGCTCATAAAGGGTTTCCTGAATATTACAGTATTTTCCAATCTTCCATTCAAACTCTTTTTTTTTTTTTTTTTTTGAGATGGAGCTTCACTCTTGTTGCCCAGGCTGGAGTGCAATGGCGCAATCTCGGCTTACTGCAACCTTCACCTCCTGGGTTCAAGCGATTCTCCTGCCTCAGCCTCCTGAGTCGCTGGGATTACAGGTGCCTGCCACCACACCCAGCTAATTTTTCTTATTTTTAGTAGAAATGGGGTTTCTCCATATTGGCCAGACTGGTCTCCAACCCCTGACCTCAGGTGATCGGTCCGCCTGGGCCTCCCAAAGTGCTGGGATTACAGGCATGAGGCCACCGTGCTTGGCCTCAAACTCTTAAAGAACATTTATAGTCGCTCCAGAGTGAATCTCCTGTTTCATGGGGGCATGTCTTAACAACCTGACAAATCTTAATCCCCTTGAAGATTCCATCTTCTTTGTTTTAATTTCTGGTTTTTATTTTTGCTGACAGGGTCTTACTCTGTCACTTATGCTGGAGTGTAGTGATGCAATCATAGCTCACTGTAACCTTGAACTTCTGGGCTCAGGCAATCTTTCTACGTCAGCCTCCAGAGAAGCTGGGATTAAAGGTACATGCCCCCATGCCCAGTTAATATATTTTTGTTTAATTTTTAGTAGAGATGGGGTCTCGCTATGTCGTTCAAACTGGTCTTGAGCTCCTGGCCTCAAGCGATCCTCCTGCCTTGGCCTCCCAAATCACTGTGATTACAGGTGTGAGCCATGGTGCCTGGCCACATCTTTAAATTATCTTCACGCCTCAAGCACCTAGCAGATGCTCAATCAACATTTGAATTTAAACACACAGTTGAACCGAAAACACACATTCCCAAATCTTGAATTTTTAATGGTCCAAATAGGAATGGAACTGCAAAAAATCAAAATTAATAAAATATCTAGAGCTTCTGAGATATGATTTATTTTCTGTTACTAAACTTAGAAAAAAAAATCACATTGTCTTTGTTCTTCATTTTGCCTAAACCCCAAATGGGTTCTGTTCACCTTATGAAGGGTGAGTGAAGTGAAATAATTTGTACTGGGCGACTCAGTAGAGTAGATGCTGAAATGAACAGAGCAGCTTTGCTTGGATGGAAAAATTAGTTTCATAGTTGGCTTGCTGCAGCTTTTTCTCTGGGAAATATGAACTCAGGCACAAAAGATTGGATTAATGGGGAGAGTTTGGCTTAATGCAACCATTGGCAGCACCAGAAAAACACCTGCAAAAATGTAAAATATAGACTGTAGATGAACAGATTCATCTATATATGTGAGGGATAGCTGTATTTGTTATGTAGTTAAATATCCATAAAATACATTTTAAGCTCAATGGAAGTAAAGCACTAAGCATAGACACCATTGTTGTCTGTATTTTCTCTTGGACACTTCATCCTAACCACAGCCAACAGATCGTGAAGGAACATTGCAAAGAAGTTTCTTAAAAAGAAAAATCATAGACATTTAAAAACTCTTTTAGAAAGATGCAGATTTGTTGGGTTCTATCATTACTTTTCTAGAAGTTTCATTTTTTCCTCTATTTTCTGGTGTCTGTGTAATTTCCCTGCCCTTTGTCCATAACAAAATGTTCTGACATTTAGGTTAAAGCAAAATCTCATTTTTGAGGTCCCCAATTGTTTAATGTGAGATAGGACCATGTCAGTTTTATATGACTCCTTTTTACTGATCAGTTTCAGATTTTTGTTTCTATAGTATCTTCATAATGCCAACACTTTGTCATTACTTCTTCCTCAATCATGTTCTGAGTTTTATTTTGTACTCTTTTTAGTGCTAATAATTCTATCTTGGAAGTTATCCACGAATTTACATCAGTAAGAAAATAGCAAAAGGTAGCAACTTTGAAGCAAAGTTATTATTATCGCCCCCCATAAATAATAAAATGGCTTCTACTTTTAGAAACAGTATATTTTGAGTTTTGTATTTGATATCTGAGAAAGTCATATGTATACTATATAGATAATAAATTGTGCAATAAGTTATATTTCCCTTTGACCTTCATTGTAATTTCAGAGTTATAGACAGAAATAGAAAAAAACTGGTTTTCATTCCCACGATTCCTAATTTTCACTTCAGGTTGCTGGTCTACTTCTCCAAGATCAATTTTTGCATATTTAAGTTTTCTCTTGCAACACACATACAAACTTAGAAAGACACATAATCCCGCAGGAATTTTACACACAGTTCGTTTCTCTTTCATTTGAAATTCTTACTGATTCCAAAGTTTTATGTTTAATGAACCGTACTGGATCTTTATTTTGGGCTTTATTACACTGAAGTTCCTTGATCCTACTTTTATCAAAGTAGACTAGAGACAATACAAACATTAAAGTTATGGCTATTCCTCCTCAATATTTATTAGACTCACTATCACTGAAATAATACAATGTTGCTATAATTCCAATAAACTGATGTCTTGTTGTACTGTCTGAGAGTTGGAATGATCACTGGTTAATTGGCTATCTGCATGCATTTCTCTCCTCCTCCCCTTATTATTCCTTGGTTAATTCTCTCAATCACCTCCTACTCTAAAAGGGAGACCCAACTGACCAAGTCAATAAATCCATGCCATTTCCCTCGCTCCCAGTGATTGGTTCAATCATAAGCATATTATGCAGTTTGGGCCAATGCAAAAGAGTGGGCTTCTGGAATTGTGTGGAAGGGGCACTCCTGTTCCTTGGTACAGGGAGATTTGAGATCTGTAATGACATTTGAGAATGTTGTTATTTTTTTCAAGAACCTAGCACTTGAGGGCATGGTAGAGTTAGCGGAACACCGGGTAGAATTTGAGAATAAATTCTCAAGTTGACTGTGGAAACGGAGTGCTGAGAGACAGTAAGTGAGCTATTGGTTGGATCAAGCTGTGCTTAAAAGCAGTCCCACCTGTGGATCTTCATGTTATGTAAGTCAATGTGTTCCAATGTGTTCTACCCCTTTAAAACTGACTTCAGTAAGTCAGTTTGAGCTGTGATTCCTACCACTTGAAACAAAAGATTTCTCATACAGGAGTTTAGCTAGTAGTTCAATATATCTTACAAATAATATAGGATCCTTACTATAGCTGAGATGTAAGACAGAGATGAAACTGTCATGTTGAATTTCTAGGAAGAAAGTTTTTCTTATTTAAGAAAGATAACAGTTGGGGGATTTGGAATTATTACTTTTAATGGCTAGCACAAATATAGCAATATTGAATACATCCTGGTGATGCCATTATTACAACATTATTATAATATTATCACTGGTAATTTATAAGTATAATAAAAATAATAAATGTTATAATATTATCACTGGTAACTAAACTTACATTTATAAGTATAATAAAAATAATAAATGTTTAACATAATCTTTCTTGACTTAAATTATAATTACTATTTTCCCACTTTGGGTTAAATTCTGTATCTCACAGAAAATGATTATTTGGTAGTTAATTTAAAAATTGTACAATAAAAGTCATGTGATCTCAAAGCCTTAATTTTCCTTTCTATCCGGACTGGTAACCTATTCACTTGTTTGTTTGTTTATATTTCCCTTTGTTCTGGAAGTGTAATGACTTGCCTTACATAAATTCATATGAGATAAGAAAAAGTGTAAAGTAGTGTATTTGAAGAAAATAGATCAAAAGAAAAATTAAAAATAGATGATGAAACCGTAAGTAAGATTAATACACAAAATGTATTTTACGAAGTCCTGTATATTTGCTAAAAGAGGAACAAATATGTCATTCACAATGTTAATTAAAAAACTTCTATAATCACAGAAAAGCACAGCGATTTCCTTTCCTGAGAACAGAGACTTTCTTTTTTGCTTTTTGTTGAAATTGGTTTATAACTACTACAACTTTTCATGTAATAAGCTGTATTATTAATGATAACTTAAAAACAAAGAATTATCATCTACAAAATTATTACTCATGAATTATCATGATTCATAAGCAAATAATCTTATCAGAAATTTCCTGCAGTTAACATATGTACCAATTTTGAAAGCAAGGCTTTGATTTAGAACTTGAAATGAGATGCTGCTTTATATTTGGAAATCTAAAAGAACAGACACCTTGATATATAGATATTAGATATTGCTATGCACTCTTCACTATTAGTAGTTAGTTTGGTTGTGATGAAACAACTTTTAATCTGTTTTATTCCTGTTACCCTCAGTAACAAAATAACTGTTTTTGACCACTATTATTATTATCTACAGCTTTGGAACTTTAGGACAAAGTAATAAGACCTGAAATAAAAATGAGAGATATAAATATTGGAAGTAAAGAGATCACTGTATTATTACTTAATAATAGATGGTTGTAGAAAATCCAAGAGGATAAACTGAAAATCAATTAGTATAGACAAGAGTTCACTAAGGTGTCAAAAAAGAAAATATATAAAAGTAAACATGTAAGATTTAAATCTTGACATGGTGGTACATGTTTATAGTCCTACCTACTTAGAAGGCTGAGGTGTGAGGATTGCTTGAGGCCAGGAGTTCAATGATGTAATGTGCTATGAGCATACCTGCGAATAGCCACTCAAAAATAGCCATTGTTTGAGACCCCATCTCAAACAAACACGCAAACAAGAAACCATGTAAGATGAAAAAACCCGAAATATGTAGATATAATAAAATATGCAGTATATTGAAAACAATGGTTTGATCCATAATAGCAAAAAAAAAAAAAAAAAACTTAGAAATAAGCTTAGCAAGATATATAATTTTGATAATTTGATTATCTAATTTACTTGACAAATATTTTTAGGCTCTTCTTGCAAGAATCTATAAATATATGTCAGACATTAGAATGAAAAGGTAAGATAATAGAGGGCATGGTGTTGTTTACTATTTGGTGCCTATAGTATACAAGTAAATATTCAATTATAATACAGCACGGTACATTATTAAATTAGGGTGAGATCGGGATATGAGTAAAATGAGAGAGATAAAAATTTTAACGATTGACAAAAGGAGAATAAATTTGTTTGAATTGTTTGGGGCCTAGACTAGAAATTTTTTTCCTCTGGGAATTTTAACTATAAGCATGTGGGTTAAGGTTTGAGTTTATGCTACCTGGGTAGCTTAGGAACTCTCATGTCTAGGAACAAACTGCTCTGATTGGTAACATTCTATGATATAGAAAAAGCAAAAGAAAATCCTCTGGGGAAGGACGCAAAATTACTGTAGACTGCACAGGATTCTCACAGATCAAGCCCCACTGAATAATGGCTTATACCTTACACACAAGAGTGGAAAAACACTCAAATATACAATTTTCAATGAGTGGGAGGTAGTGTGGTATCGTAGAAAGATGCTTGGTCTTTCTTCCTAGTTTCTGCAAAGCTCCTAAGACCTTTAGAATTACCTGAATGATAAGGATGATTGGAGTGTCTTTTGTTCTAATGAGGCAGCATTTGGAAGGCCTATAATAGCTTCAGGATGGGGACTGGTCACTAAAGACCGAGTTAATCACTAATAGTCAATTATTTGATCAATCATGCCTACATGATGAAATCTCAATAAAAACTTCTCAACAGCAGGGCTTGGAGAACTTCTGGATTGGTGAACACATTCTAGGAGGGTAATATTCCCAGAGAAGGTATGAAAGCTCTGTGCACCCTCCCTCCTCTGTCATGCATTTCTCTATACATGCTTCTCTCTCATTTGGCTGTTTCTAAGTTGTATCCCTTGCTTGCTATTACTTCATTGACTGTTTTTGTTGCTATTATGGTATTTTGTTGCTACTATGTTGCTAAATGGTAAGTCCTGAGTTTTGTGAGCTGGTCTAGCAAATTGTCAAAGCTGAGATGGGGATTATGAGAACCCTTGATTTATGGTTGCTTGGTCAGAAGCATAGGAGGCCTGGGACTTTATTTATTTATTTATTTATTTATTTATTTATTTATTTATTTTTTGAGACACAGTCTTGCTCTGTTGCCCAAGCTGGAGTGCAATGGCATGATCTCGGCTCACTGCAACCTCCACCTTCTGGGTTCAAGCCATTCTCCTGCCTCAGCCTCCCAGGCAGCTGGGACTACAGACATGCATCACTATGGCCAGCTATTTTTTTGTGTGTATTTTTAGTAGAGATGGGGTTTCACCATGCTGGCCAGGCTGGTCTCAAACTTCTGACCTCAAGTGACCCTGCATTCAACAATTAAAAAATGACATTCTTCTTCTTGAGCACAAATGGTATATTAATGACAGTTGACCATATATTAGGGCATAAACCAACTTTAACAATTTCAGGGATTATTAAAATTTAGACTTATGTTTTTGAACATGATGCAATTAGGTTAAAAATTAATAACAAAGATAGCTAAACATTTCTATACATTCAGACATTAAAAACTGTGTAAGTAAGTCATGGCTCAAAGAAGATTTCATAATGAAAGTGAGAAAATATTTTGAGATGAAATACAATGAAAATGTTTTACAAAATTTTTAGAGCACAATAAAAATCATTATTGGAGAGAAATTGATAGTCTTTACTAAAAACGAGGGAGAGTGTTGACAATTATTGACCCCAGAATTCAGTGAAGAAAATTAAGCAATAAAAGAATAAGTTTCCAAAACAGGACATAAAAGAAATAATAAATATAAAAGCAGAAAGGAGTTAAATGTAAGAAAAAGGATACAATAGAAAGGTTCGATAATGTTAAAACATCTGGCATAATATGAATAAATGACAACTTTTTAAACCTGATAAAGAATACTTATCAAAAATCTACAGCAAACTTTATAGTTAGTGGTGGAAATTTAAAACTCTTAACTCTGGAACAACATGTGGATGCCTGCTATCACTCCTTTATTCAACCTTGTGTTGTGTTCCTAGCCATAACAGTAGAAGAATGAACAAACCGAAAAGAAAGAATGAATAGGTACTGGAACAGGGATGGATTTCTTAAATATGACACCAAACTACAAGCTATTAGGCTGTGGTAGCCAGATCACTTGAAATCAGGAGTTTGAGACCAGCCTGGCCAACATGGTGAAACCCTGTCTCTACTAAAAATACAAAAAATAGCCGGGCATGGTGGCACATGCCTGTAATACCAGCTACTCGAGAGGCTGAGGTATGAGAATTGCTTGAACCTGGGAGGCAGAGGTTGCAGTGAGCCAAGATTGCGCCATTGCACTCCAGCCTGGGTGACAGAGCAAAACTCCATCTCAAAAACAAAAGCGAAAACAAAAACAGAAACAAAATTATAAAATAACATTAAAATTTAAATCTCACTTCATCAAAAGTCACCACAGCAAAGTCAAGCTTCTTAATGAGATAAAATATAAAAACTCCAAGAAATCAATAATAAAACTATTCAAAAAACCCAAATGAACAAAGGGTACAAACATGCAAATTGTAGGAATATAGAAATGGTAAAAATACCATTTTTATACATTTGAAAATTTTTAAAAATTCTGTTTATTTTTTAAGGAAATGTAACCACAGGACAAATAATGACAACAAAGATGTTCAACCTAATTAACAGTCACGGAAATGCAGTGAAAAGGCAACCTATAGAATGGGAGGAAACATTTGCTAATCATACATCTGACAAAGAATTTGTATCTAGAATACATAAAGAACTACAATTCAAAAACAGCAACAAAAAACAACTCAATTAAAAAATCAGGAAAGGACTTAAACAGACATTTCTTCAAAGAAGACATAAAAATGGCCAATAAGCACGTGAAAGATGCTCAGCATCACTAATCATTAAGGAAATGCAAATCAAAACAGCAGCGAGATACCACTTCATGTCTGTTAGGATGGCTATTACCAAAAACCAGAAAATAACGAGTGTTGATGGGGACATGGGGAAATTGAAACATTCATGCACTTCTGGTGAGAATGTGAAGTGGTGTGGCCACCACAAGAAATGACGTGACACTCAAAAAATTAAAAATAGATTTACCATATGATCCAGCAATTTACACACCAAAAACAATTGAAAGCAAGGAAATACTTGTATACCCGTGTTCACAGCAGTATGTTTCACAGTAGTCCAAAAGGTGGAAGCACCAAGATTTTCTCAATGGAAAAATAGATAAACAAAATGTGATATACATATACAATGGAATATTATTTAACCTTAGAAAGGAAGGAAAATCTGACATCAGCTACAACATGGATGAACTTTGAAGACATTATACTAAGTGAAATAAGCCAGACACAAATGGACAAATACTATATGATTCCACTTGGAGCTGTCAAATTCATAGAGACAGAAAATGGAATAGTGTTTGCTAGGGGATTGGCGGGGAGGAGAATAAAATGGAGAGTTATTGTTTAATGGGTAGAGTTTCAGTTTGGGAAAATGAAAAGGTTTTGTAGACGGATGGTGGTAATAGTTGCACAATAATGTGAATGTAGTTAATGCCGCTGATCTGTACACTTTAAAAGGGTTTAAAATGGTACATTCTATGTTGTGTATATTTTACTACAATAAAAAAGGAATAACAAACAAATTTATGATAGTGATTACCTCTGGAGGGGAGGGAGGAGATTAGGATCTGAAAAACCTTGGGAACTTCAACTATACAATACTTTTAATGTTTTATATTTCAAATAAGGTGGTAATTATGTAGGTGTTCGTTATATTATTTTTGTGTCTTTTAGCATATTTCAAGTATTACATAACTAAAAAAATAGGAGCTTCTGATTCTTGTAATCTCAAAACAGACAAATTGGACAAACCTTCTTTCTGAAGACAACTAATATTCCTAGAAGAAATCTAAAAAGTAGATTTTTCTAAGAACATCAAAGAGCTAATAAGAAGGAGGAGGCAGAGCAAGATGTCCAAACAGAACTCTCCAGTGATTGTCTCCCTCATGGAAACACCAAATTGAACAACTGTCCATACAAGAAACACTTTCATGGAACAAAAAATTAGATGAGCCACTACAGTACTTGATAGTCTTGAATTGCTGATGTCACGCCTCCCCCATTCCCTGGCAGCAGCCAAGTGGCGCAGAGAGAGACTCTGTGTGCATGGTGGAGGGAGAATACAGTAATTGTGGGACTTTGTATTGGAACTCAGTGCTGCCTTGTCGCAATGGAAAGCAACATGGGGGCAGAACCCAGTCAGCATCCATGGAGAGAGCATTTAGATCAGCCCTAGCCAAGGGAGAATTCTCCATCCCAGTGGTCAGAACCTGAATTCTGGCTAGCTCCACCACCATGGGCTAAAGAAGCTCTGGGGTTCTAAATAAACTTGAAAGGTAGTCTAGGCTTCAAGGACCTAAATTCTGGGGTACCTCTGGCACTATGCTGGGCTTGGAG
Source organism: Rhinopithecus roxellana (assembly GCF_007565055.1). Taxonomy (NCBI): domain Eukaryota; kingdom Metazoa; phylum Chordata; class Mammalia; order Primates; family Cercopithecidae; genus Rhinopithecus; species Rhinopithecus roxellana. The sequence goes on along the minus strand of NC_044549.1, from coordinate 115,186,782 downwards.
TCAGTGGACTTGGGGTAAATGACGCTAGGGAGACACCGGCTGGGGTGGTGGCTATGGGAGAGGGGTGAGTAAAGAAGACTTTGTCTTGCAACTTGGATACCAGCCGAGCCACAGGATAGGGCACTATTCTCTCAGACAACATTGCTAGACACAACCTGAGCTAGAGGGGAACCTGCTGCCTTGAAGGGAAGAACCCAGTCCTAGCAGGATTCAACACTTGCTGATTAAAGAGCACTCGGGCCTTGAGTAAACATCAGAAGTACCCAGGGAGTACTCACTGAGCACCTTGGGTAAAACCCAGGCCTCTACTGGCTTCAGGTGTGACCCAGCACATTCCCAGCTGTGGTAGCCATGGGAAGAGACTCCTTCTCCTCGAGGAAAGGAGAGAGCAGAGTAAAGGGGACTCTGTTTTGCAGCTTGGGCACCAGCTCAGTCAAGCAGGCTCCTGTGGTTCCCAATTTCAGGCCTTGGCTACTGGACAGCATTTCTGGATTCACCCTGGGCTAGAGGGAAGCCTCCTGGCCTGAAAGGAGAGACCCAGCCCTGGGAACATTCACCACAAGCTGGCTGAAGAGCTCTTGGGCCTTCAGTGAACATTGACAGTAGCCAGGCAGTACTAGCCGTGAGCCTGGGTAGCAATGGCCCCAGGGGGAGACTCCTTCTGTATGAGAAAATGAGACAGAAAAATGGGAAGGATTTTGTCTTGTGGCTTGGGTGCCAGCTCAGCCACAGTAGAACATAGCACCAAGAAGATTCCAAAGGTTCCCCTCTCCAGGCCCTGGAGTATGGACAGCATTTCTGGACTAGAGTTGGGCCAGGAGGGAACTCACCACCCTGAAGGGAAGGACGTAAGCCTGGCTGGATTCACCACCTGTGGACTGAATAGCCCGTCGGCCTTGAGTGAGTATAGGCAGTAGCCAGGTAGTGACTTGGTGGATCTTGGGGTGGGACCCAGTGCTTTACTGCCTTTGCATCTTATCCAGTGCAGTCCCAGTTGTGGTGGCCATAAGAGTGCTTGTATCACCTCTTCCCAAGCTTCTCCCACAGCTCAGCACAGAGAGATAGACTCCATTTGTTAGAGGAAAGGAAAGAGAGGAATTAGAGCTTCTACCTGGTAATTCAGGGAATGCTTCTGGATTTTACCCAAGACCACCAAAGTGGTACCTCTACAAGTCTGCCAGAGTCACAGTGTTACAGGACTTTGGGTGTCTCCTAATGCAGAGGTGGCTGCAGGGACCAAAGATTTAGATCACAACACTCAATTCTCTTTAAATACTTGGAAAACTTTCCCAGAAAGGATAGGTACAAACAAGCCCAGAATGCAAAGGCAACAATAAACACCTCTTGAATAACTCTTCAAATAAACTCTTTATGCCCAATCATTGATAAACATCTACAAACATCAAGAACATCCAGGGAAACATGACCTCATTAAACCAACTAAATAAGGCACCAGGGAACCCACCTCGGATTTCCTTTATGTAATGCACACTCTTGAGTACATGTAGGTTTGACTCGATTTGTTCATACCTTTCCAGAAACACCTCTCCACATTAGCTTATGTTTGGTTTGCATTCCCAAAATATCGAACAACCATCTGCATTGTTTACAATAGCAACACAGTGGTGTGGGGGTGAAGGTGCTGATTAGAAATGGAATACTATGCAGCCATAAAAAAGGATGAGTTCATGTCTTTTGCAGGGACATGGATGAAGCTGGAAACCATCATTGTTAGCAAACTAACATAGGCACAGAAAACCAAACACCATATATTCTCACACGTAAGTGGGAGTTGAACAATGAGAACACATGGACACAGGGAGGGGAACATCACACACTGGGGCCTGTCAGGGAGTAGGGGGCATGGGGAGGGAGAGGACAAATACCTAATATATGTGGGGCTTAAAACCTAGATGATGGGTTGATAGGTGCAGCAAACCACCATGGCACATATATTCATATGTAACAAACCTGTACGTTCTGCACATGTATCCCATAACTTAAAGTAAAATTAAAAAAAGAGAAAAGAATGAATCATGCCTACAAGATCTAGAAAATAATCTCAAAAGTACAAATCTAAGAGTTATTGGCTTTAAAGAGGAAGTAGGGAGAGAGAGAGATTGAAGTAGAAGTTCTGCAAAATGGTAATAACTTTCCAAACCTAGAGAAAAATATCAATATTCAAGTACAAGGTTATAGAACACCAAGCAGATTTAACCCCAAGAAGGCTACCTCAAGGCATTTAATAATCAAATTCCCAAAGGCCATGGATAAATAAAGGATTCTAAAAGCAGCAAGAGAATAGAAAGAATAACATACAAAAGAGCTTCGATACGTCTGGCAGTCGACTTCTCGGTGAAACCTAATAGGCCAGGTCCAAGTAGCATGACATATTAAAAGTGCTGAAGGAAAAAGTATTTTACCCTAGAATAGTGTATCTGGTAAAAAATATCTTTCAAGCACAAAGGAGAAATTAAGACTTTCCCAGACAAACAAAAGCTGAGGGATTTCTTTTTCTCTTTTTTTCTTTTAATTTTTATTATTATTATTTTTTTGAGACAGGGTCTTGCTCTGTCACCCAGGCTGGAGTTCAGTGGTGTGATCACAGCTCACTGCAGGCTTGACCTCCCAGGCTAAAGTGACCCTCCTACTCAGCCACCCAAGTAGCTGGGACTACAGATGTGCACCATCATGTCCAGCTAATTTTTAATTTTTTTGTAGTGATGGTGGTCTTGCTATGTTGTTTAGGCTGGTCTTGAACTCCTGGGTTCAAGTGATTCTCCCACCTCAGCCTCCAAAGTGTCGGAATTACAGGGGTGAGCCACCATGCCTAGCCAAGCTGAGGGATTTCATCAACATCAGACCTGTCTATTCATAGGACAGAATATTACACAGCAATGAAAATGAATAAACTAATGCTTTTTGCAACATGGAAGAAGTTCATAAACAAATTATTGAGCAAAAGAAGTCAGATACAAAAGAGCATCTACTCTATGATTTCATGTTTATAACATTTCAAAGCAGGCAAATTGAAGTCTAGAGTTTAGGAGTAGATAGGTGGTAATGCTGTAAAGTAAAAAAGTAATTACTCTAAACTTTAGGACAGTAGTTACCTTGGTAGGGAGTAGGGAGTTGTTTGGGATTAAGAAAGGGCCAGTAAAGGATATCTGGAGAGCTGGTAAAATGTTTTCTGTTCTGACTTGATGTTTACTCCATAATAAATTAGTTAAGCTGCATTTAAAAATGGATTTTTATATGTGTGTGATACCATAAAATGTTTTAAAAAATAAAACTACTAAAAGCAATAAATAAATAAATAAATGGGTTGGATGGGGCTTTATTTTAGTTGTAAAATACAGTGATTATTTGTAGACTATAAGATCAGCAAGAAAATCCTAATGCTCATAAGGTGTAGATTATTGTGAGTCAAGTATTTGAGGAGAAATAAATAGGATTTAGATGCTGAATATGCAAAGAATAAAAGATAACTCTACAAAATAAAAAATTTGCAATTCTGTGCAACATTGACTTCAAAATTTTTTAAAATTCTCAATTTAAAATTGTTATATACTACTGAGAGTTGAGTCTTCAGGGATTTTAATGCTCGGCTGCATGATTTATTAGACTGCAGCACCTAATGATTAACTATATTGTTATAGAGAGGCTATATTAGAAAGCATAAGTAAAGTGATTCAGGAAAAATAAAGTGTTAACGGTTGAGCACTTACCTCACTCATATTGAGAACTCCCTCACCTGCTAAAATGAGTTCTGCTTGTTTGGAAATGGTCATGGGACTTTCTTATGTAGACTGAGACAGTGGGGATGGGTAAGAACCTGAGAAACTGGTAAGACCATCACGAATGACACTGGAAGAGACTCATCAATTCATGAGGGAATAAATTTAAAGGACATACCTGGAGAATTTTGAGTAGGAAAGGAGATTGAGGGAAGCTGCCATGTGAATGTTTGTGTTTATGTACATGTGCATTTTACAAGGTTTTGCTGAGCATTACGGATACAATACTTACAATACCTGTTTAATTTCTACCACATACCCCATTACAACTGCCCTACCCTACCTCAACTCATGGGCTTTCTTGAGAGGCGGAAGGAAAAACTTACATTACTTCCACTTGTTTTTGGATTATTGACTGCTGTTTCTTTTTTTTTTTTTTTTTTTTTTTTTTTTTTGAGACGGAGTGTCGCTCTGTCGCCCGGGCTGGAGTGCAGTGGCATGATCTCAGCTCACTGCAAGCTCCGCCTCCCGGGTTCACACCATTCTCCTGCCTCAGCCTCCTGAGTAGCTGGGACTACAGGCGCCGCCACCTCGCCCGGCTAGTTTTTTTTTTTTTTGTATTTTTAGTAGAGACGGGGTTTCACCGTGTTAGCCAGGATGGTCTCGATCTCCTGACCTCGTGATCCGCCCGTCTCGGCCTCCCAAAGTGCTGGGATTACAGGCTTGAGCCACCGCGCCCGGCTGACTGCTGTTTCTTTAAATGCAATCTGCCTGCCTTCTTCAGTGGGATCCCCTAGGGCAATATGCTAAGCAAGAGGTATTATAGTTTCAGGGATTTCAGGTGCAGTGGATGATGGAGACCAGAGGCAAACAGCACTATCACCTGCTAATGCAAAGGACAAGTGAACTGCTGGTTGAGAAGTGGTTACATGGAGGTGAACTCCATTAGATGGAGCAATGCCAGAGCACCACACTTCCCATTGGGAAGGCCAACATTTTAATATTTTAAGAACAGAGAATTTAGCCCCATATGTGAGGGATTTCTTTACCTTGGGAATGATTTTCTGATTCTAAGAAGAATTCTGTGGTGCAAATATTAGATGATTTATCATCTTATAACCAACCTGACTTTAACACTTTCATAAATATTGGGGATGAAGACTGTTTAATTCTATAACTTTTTCTATTTGAGAAAACTAGTTACAAAGAGGAAAATAGTTTGAAAACTCTTGATCATGATAAAATTACAATAATTTAAAGAAGAAAGAATAAAATGAGAAATGTTAACTTCATGTTTTAGAGGCCATAGAATGTATTATTCTTACTGGTAAATGATGACTGAACAAGAACAAGGTTATAAATTTCAATGTAAAGTTATTTTTAAACGTCTATCTTAAAACAATATATTATTTATCCAAGCATACATATTTACTCTTGGGATTCAAATTGCATTGGAAAGACAAAATATGACTCTATCCACCTAAGTGTTAAAGTAATTGATATCTGATCCAGAAAACTTTTCTATTAAACATTACTAACCACAGATCCATTACTGATTATTTATTTACTTAGCAAATAAATCTTGATATTTTCATCAAGAGGAGACAGGATATGCTGATTGTATTACTTTATTATTATTAAAATACAACCATGCAAGAATAAGAATGATGCAGAATTGCATTATTTCATTGGAATATATGAATAAAAATCTCAAGTCAAATCTTTATAAGTGAAAACATAAAAATTCTGGGGCTGGTAAATTATTATTTGTTTTATATACCCTGACTACTCTGTATGAATCAAGCCAGGTTTTTTTCTTAAATAATAAAAATGGATAGCTATACTGCTAAAAAAGATCAGTAATTTTTTTCTCCATGAAATATAATACAATACAACTCTATTATAATATGACTTTAAGATTTTGGTGGGTTTTATTATATTCCTGAAACAGCAAAGGATGCACAGTAAGTTCCTGAGCATGTATAAACCTGGTTATTCTACAAGGCAGGTTTGAATTTTAACTCTCCCTCATCAGTCTCATAGAAATTATATGGGTAATATAATCCTATACCTGCCACTGAAGGTGAATGGATTTTCTCCTGATAAATCACTGTAGAGTTAATATATAATGTGATTGGCTTATTCAATAATTTTTTTTTAAATTTAAACCTAAATACATTTCAGAATGAGTTAATTTTATGCTTTTCCCCCTTTGTGTCTGTTTTTCCTGGGGAAATCCCTGACATGGGTGACTGTGAATTGGGGGCTGGCTGGAGAGAAAATACTGCCTGGAGGAGGTCCATTGTGACTACTCTTCCTGCTCATCACCAGCACCTCTGCCAGCTTATGCTGGGCTCACGGCACTGTCACGTGACCAGGGAGCAATAAACTCAACACTATCTATGCTTGGTTAAGGTGACCTAAAGTTGGGCAGAGTTTCTGAGTTGGAGGTTTGCTTGCCAGCCTTCACTGGGTGAATTAAATATGCTAGTCTCCAAGTTTTAATGATAATAATTACTTCTCCAGCAAAACTTTGATAGGTAGACTCTTCATCCAAAATCTTCAAGGTACAGATTGTATGACCTTCATCTGTTGATTATTTATTTAGATGACTTCCATAATTTAGAAATTCTTACATATAGCCTCCATTTCTCTTGCTGCAGTGAAAGCTTGATAATTGCATTTTATCTCTTGGAGCATCAGTATCTCTCTGGAAACATTATCTTTCTGTGGGTGGGTACGAACACATGTTTATGAAAACATCATCTGTAGCTGTCTGTGGAGAGGGGAGTGTGAGTTAGAAGAATAGATGTATGTACAAACGCTGAGTATTTTTGAGGATGGAGTAGGCTGCATGTGGATGAGTGTTTATTTGATCGAGTTAGCAAGAACTTGTTGTATACACTGTAGTTGGAGTAGGAAGCTGCCTACTTGTTATGATACAGGGCAGATAAAGATGTTAAAGTTACCAGATTTAACAAAGAAACTCCAAATCTCAGTGGTCTAAAGACAGATAACTGTGTTTTTTGTTCATGTGAGTGTTCAGAGTGTTCGGAGGGTGACCATCTACACAGACATTCAGGAATCTAGCTTCTTTTGTTTTGCAGCCCCTTTCCATGCTTCTCTCTACTCAGCCAGTGGATGGGGAAAGACACTTTTACATAGGGGGGCCTTTATGGGCCAGGCCTGGATGTGACATATATTATATCTGTCCGTTTTCCCTTGACCATTACTCAGTCAGAAATCTTCATCTAACTGGAAGGGAGGCTGGAAATGGATTCTAGATTTATGACCGAGGTAAAAAGAAAACAGTTTGGGCTGGGCACGGTGACTCATGCCTGTAATCCCAGCACTTTGGGAGGCCAAGGTGGGAGGATCATGAGGTCAGGAGATAGAGACTATCCTGGCCAACATGGTGAAACCCCGTCTCTAGTAAAAATGCAAAAATTAGCTGGGTGTGGTGGCGTGCACCTGTAGTCCCAGCTACTTGGGAGGCTGAGGCAGGAGAATCGCTTGAACCTGTGAGGCGGAGGTTGCAGTGAGCTGAGATCATGCCACTGCACTCCAGTCTGGTGACAGAGTGAGACTCCATCTCAAAATAAATAAATAAATAAATAAATAAATAAATAAATAAATAAATAAAAACAGTTTGGTAAACAACTAGCCAGTTTTTGCCATATTAAGTGGCAACAACCTCTATTGTCAAACTGCTCTATTTATCCTACCTAATTCTTTTAATTAGAGTCAGCCTTCTACTCCACAATTAGAGCTTTGGTTTTAGATGAAAATTATCTCTAGGAAAAGGGAAAAATATAGTCAAATATTCATGCTGAAGTGTAAGTTACTAAAGTTGGATCCTTTCTTAGGAGCAGGTATATTCTCAGCACCACCTAGAGTACTGTGTAAATAAATGTTCGCTGAATAAATAAATAGATGAACAACCGCCCCCACCCCCACCCTCACCCCCACCCCAATCTCCGTTGTAGATCCTCTTCTTGTCCTAAGGGTCCTGGCTTGCTGGAGCATGCAGCAAGGGAAAAATGGCAGAGTAACACAGCCAGTTGAAGAGAGGGCCATGACGACTTTCAGTCTCCTCTGGAATGGAGGGGATTTATTGAGTAAGACTCAGAAAATGGCAGAGTTCACAAGTCAGCAGTCCAGCAGTAAGAGGAAATCTCAGAGAGTGGCTCTAGTTTGGGCCAACTGGTATGGTAAGGGTGATTGGTGTACATATGAAGAAGCAACTACACCAATAAACAGAATGGAGAATCCATGTAGGTGTCTTGAGTCACTTAATGGGCCACATAAATGAATCCATGAGGTCCTGTTCCAGACACCAGAGCTGATCTCAAGTATCACCAGCCATCTGATAAGCAGCTGTACCAGCCTGCTACAGATTGAGAAGAGGATGTCTCCCTCATGTGTTCACCGATCCTTTTGGACATGGGGTATGCTTGAGCTCTATAAAAGCTAAACCAGACCACAAGGAGAAGAAAAACCCATGAAAAGGAGAAGGAAACTGGTGAATGTGGTTAGATAGGTTCTAAAGATAGATTAATTTTAGAAATGACTGGATTATATGGAGTGCCCTGGGATGAGACAGAATATATTTTGGCTCTGGGCAGAGCAAAGAAGAAAATAGGTAGGTAAAACCTATAGACTCTTATGTTCGCACACATCTGCTGTGTGACTGTCTAGTCATACTGGTTGCATGAATACATGTTACAATAAACAGTTGAATAAATTTTCATCAGGATAGAAGCTTCTTAAATTCTATCTACAAGGCTGATAATAGGAGGATGCAGTAGTTTGTTCTCATGCTGCTAATAAAGACATACACAAGACTGGATAATTTATAAAGGAAAGAGGTTTAATTGACTCACAGTTCCACTGGCTGGGGAGGCCTCACAATCATGGTGGAAGGCAAAGGAGGAAGAAAGTCACATCTTACATGGCAGCAGGCAAGAGAACTTGTGCAGGGGAACTCCCATTTATAAAACCATCAGATCTTGTGAGACTTATTTACTACCATGAGAATAGTATGGGGGAAACTGCCCCCATGATTCAATTATCTCCACCTGGCCATGCCTTTGACATTTGGGGGTTATTACAATTCAAGATGAAATATGGGTGGAGATACAGCCAAAAGATACCAGAGGATTCTGGTTTTTGGAAACTGCCAAGAAAACAAAGTGTCTACTCTTCTAGGCCCTATCTGTCTTTATGTTACTTACTTCTTAGCTATTACCTTTGGCTACTGATACAGCTCTAAATACCTCTCTGCATCTTCTGGGAGAAGCCTCCAGAGCTAAAAATAACACCTGACCTTTCCTCTTCCCATGCTGTGTGCCCTCACACAGCATTGCCTAGGGGATTGCCTAGGGGAAAAATAGTTATACCTCCGAGACTGTGCACATATGGTTAGTAACACTTGTTTCACCATTATTCCAGCAATGGCTTTGGGGAAACCCTTTAATAATTTGCAACAGAGGTAAATAATGTCACCGATGCAGTAGCATTGTTAAGCCAAAGCGCAATTTCCACAGAGCAAAGAACTTTATCAGTCCCAATGAGACTTAAATTCTAGACTCCTTTCTCTACCTCACATTCCTCCTCCAGAAGCTGTCTTTTCTATCAAGATTCTCATATAGCACTAGCATACTCTAGCAGTTAGTAATTTTAAAATAATAGAAACAATCATTAGTAACTTATAATTATCATTCTCTCCCAAAGTGTAAGATTCTTTAGCATGAATCGTCTTGCCAACAGATCATAATTCATCTTGATAACAGGTTTGATGGAATTACATGAGACATGAGTCTGGCTCATTAATGTTATTATTGTTTTTAAACTCTTGGCAGTGGTGCATCTGAACTATTAATTAATCTTCATGACTGCTCTGTGAAATAGGTTAAATATAACTAAATTTATTCTACCAGAAGAGAAATTGGCAAACTGGTGATCTCCTCAATGAATTTCTCTTCATTACCAATGGATCTGGGAGTGGAAATGGAAATAACTGAATCGGACTCATTTTTCCATAATGCTAGATAGATATGACTTTTATGTGCTGCTAGTGTATGCCCTCTAAAAAATCCTTTAAATACCCATAAGAGTAATGAATAATTTGTAGCAATTAGCAAAAAATATGAGTTCGAAGACTTTTTTTTTAACCTACTTTCTTATGAAATGCTCAATCAGCACAAATGGTTACTATGGCCTGTATTGTGCTTTCTTCTCTTCCCTTTCTCTGCCCTCAAATTACCATTGTTCCTTAGGGATGTACTATTCAGTCATCACTAGTGGGATTTATTTAACATCTTCCTTCTGAAGAGCAAGAGGGAATGTGGAGAAAAATATGAAATCCGTAGGACCCACATTTAATGTTTTTGTTACATGGAAATAGTGTAGCTTGATGGCATGTTCATGGGTTCACATCCAAGGCCTGTCTAATTTGCTGTGCATCTTTGGAAAAGCTATGCGTCTTCTCTGGTTACTGTTTTCTTGTTCCTAAATGGGAAGCACCTTATCTCATAGATTATGGGAATAACAAGAGATAATGAATGTAGAGTGTCTGGCGCCTTAAGCGTGATCAATAATAGAGTACATTATTAACATTATACTTCAGTGACTCAGCCCCAAAGTTCTGAGAGAAGGGATGAAGGGGCCTGAATAGAAGGATGCGATATCAGGTGTATGCATTTAGAGATTTTCTTAACACGGGAGAACAAGTGATTTCCAAAGATGAAAAAAGGGAAAAAACATCATACCAGTGGCTGTGTCCTCTGTGGGACCCTTAGCTCTCCAGATCTCATTTGAATACCAGTGATTCAAGAGCATAAGGAGAGAAGGTTTGAGGTATGAGATAGATGGGGGAAAAAGTAGAAATAGTAGGGACTGGAAAAATAATCCATCAGCAGGAAAATACTATAATCATCTGATTATCCTTTACCAATAAAGGATAAAGGGAAAGATGGCATTTTACCACGGGTCATTCCTCCATTTTTTCAAATGTTAGATTTTCTAGGTTTTACCCCTACTTCTTAAAATATAGAAAGAAAGTACAAGAAATATTGTGCTGAACCATAAGGCTAGCCTTATTTAAAACCTTAAAAATTACTTTCCATTTCAAGTCATCAGATTAAAACAGCGTACTCCTAAAACAGAAGCAATAAACTAATAAACCAGAAAGAACCCTGTATTTGTTTTATTGGAAAGAAAATATCAGCTGATAACTTGAAGATATTGAATCTTACCTGTGTAGATATACTCTGCATATGCAGGATGAGTTTTTGTGAAAACATCTTTTACTTTTTCTATTTTATCAGCTCTTATTTTTGTCGCAAATGGTGTGTACATAACTGAGAAAGATTCAGCTCTGGTGATGGCCTCCTCAATCATGGCCTAAGATGAAACAAACAACCCATTTGGCATCAATAACAATATATGACTTTTTAAGAATGTAAAAAATATAATTACCTTTATGGATGACTTAAAAATCTATATACTGTACTGCAAAGATAACATATTTTGGTCTTGAATATTCATTAGAACAAATTTTTAATTAGTTCTGGAAATACTATTTCATATTTAAAAAACCAATTAAATGAAGAAAGTTTGTAAACAGGCACCTCTAAACTGAGCTTGTTTTAAGATAAAAATATAAATTCTATTTCCTAAGGTGTCATTTTTTTTTACTTGATTTTAAAAGTCAAATTCTTAAGTCTGACATAATTAACTTACTCTTGAGCAGACATTGGTGAGCAATTTGTATATGGAGAGATTTCTTTTAAAAAATAGATTAAATATCTAAAGTATATTCTGTAAATAGCATGATGAACTAGACAGACGGTATTTTTTGTTTTCTTTTTCCAATACCTGGGAAAGCCTTTTGGAATTAAAAATATCCTTCCTCAGCTTCTTCCTAGAAAAGCTTCCCTTCCCTCCAGATCATAAGAGCAGTTTAAGGTGGTTTTGGCTATTTAAGTTTCTTTACATTATTTTTGCTCATGTACCATTCTTGATAAAGCCCTGCCATCATCCTCAGCTTCCTGTTTTAAATAGGTCCATTACTATTTGTAACAGACCTAAAAGAAAGTTATGTGAAGTTTTAAGAGGAATTTATTCCTTTCCTACAACTTTTCCTTCTAATGAGGCTTGCACATTGAATAAAATGTGGAAATGTCTATGGTTACCTCAGGTTTTTTAATATGGCATAAAAGCATATTATAAAACAATCCATTTTTATTTATAGGAATGAAATTCTCCCAGACAAATAAGGTGCCAACAAACAATAAGGAAAAACAATAGATATAAGCTTTTCAACAGAGAAAAAACCATTTAACAAACAACAATTTACATTATTACCATCATAGTATTTTGAAAACAAGTTTTCCATTGATAATGAAAGCAACAAGGAGTTGATTTTAAACTGAGAAGTCTAAATAAACTTGTTCATTGCTTACTTCATTTCTTAGTGACTCCGAATGCCTCTATGATTATCTACATTGCTTGTAAAAGAGCAGCTTTGCAATAATTTTCTGGATGCAAAGGGTCTTCCTTTCTCTGAGATTAGCTTAAAAATTATGTAAAAATTAGTGGTGGACAAATTTCTGAATGAAATTCAACAAATTATTGGATAATTGAATGCTAGAACTTACATTGCCTTCAACATTGTCCTGTTCAAGTTCAAGGAACTGAATGGGGAACAGAAAATAGATAGCAGTTCTTCCAAACCCAGAGCCAGCCCTCAGATGGAGTTAGTGATGGAGTGCATGGCAAATAAAGGAAGAGACCAGACAAGGAATTGCTGGATGTGGAGACCTGGATGCCAGCTTTGGAAGGCTACTGGGGATAATGCAGGCAGCAGGTCTGGGATTCAGAGTTGTGGATTAGGAACTCAAATAAGGTGTTTAGGCACCAAGTATTAGTCCTTCAGCAAAAATGAAGATCCTTTGTACTGAGGAGGAGGAATAATTCCTCCAGTTTGGTGCTTACCTATGTTCACTGCTGGAACTGATTCTGGGATGGCCTGTACAGACCATCAGGCGTGTGGTTGCACAGGCATGTGTGCAGTGATGTGCCAAGGACGAAAGCTGCTCTAGACCTCAGTTCTAAGGTCATGGCTGACTTTACTGCCTTTGTAAGCTGTTGGTTCCTGTATCAGTCTCCTAGGGTTGCTACAACAAAGTACCACCGACTGAGTGGCTTAAACAACAGAAATCTATTTTCTCACAGTTCTGGAGATGGGAAGTCCAAGACTGTGGTGTCAGCAGGGTTGGTTTCTTCTGAGGGTCTCTCTACTTGGCTTGTAGATGGCTGTCTTTCCCTGTGTCTTCATATGGTCATTCCTCTGTGTGTGTATGTGTGTGTGTGTGTGCATGTGTGTTTGTGTGTGTTCTAATTTTCTCTTTTTATAAGCATGCACTCATGTTGGATTAGGGTTCACTCTAAAGCCCTCATTTTAATGTCATTACCTGTTTAAAGATTCTATCTCCAACTGTGGCTGAGTGTGGGCTAATGGAATGTAGTCTCACTATGAGGTACTAGGGGTTAGGACTTCAACAGATGAATTTTGGAGGCATACAATTTAGCCCATAACAGTTTCTAACTCATAAACAGCTTTCTGATGGTCTCTGAATATCTTGCTGAAGGGTATTTTGCTTTAATTTCTGGATTAAAAAATTTAGCAAAGGTACCTAATCCTCCAGTTTGCTTCCAGAAAGACATTAGCAATATCCTAGTCAGGCCAGGATAGAAGAAAACACTCTCTCCACCCCATTTCTTTTCCAACTGCTGGCAGCTTAAGTGACTGCTGGCAGGGTAGCTTGGCAAAGCCATCTCACAGTGGGGATGGTAAGACTCGTGCCCAAGAACCTACACCAGCTTTTCAAAAAGTGGCAGAAGTGTAGGTTTTCATGTGGCAGCTTGATCTGCTCGTTGAAGGATCTGTACTCTTGGCTTAATGCTCAAGGCGTTGCCTTTGGGCCTTAACAGGGCTCTCACTCAGGAGGGTATGCGCTGGAGAGTGGCCTCCCTCTTTTTCCACTGAGAACCAATAGAGATGGGTTCTTCCATGGATTCTGCTCTCCAACCTGAAGATGATGGGTAAGGAAGTGGGTGAGTAAATAGAGAGAGTATGTAATTTACAAATAGAAATTGTATTCTCCATGGAGATGTTTCTTAAGGAAATTATCATAGCCCCAGGAAGAAATAGTATAACATAGAGTAGACATGAGAATACAGATGACCCTTGCACCGGATCCTGAAACATCCTTTTGTGTTTTAATGTACTAATATTTCTTATTCTTCTAGAGACAGACAATCTTGAGGCTGTGAGCCTATCCTACGTTGCTGTTGTAAAGAAATAGAGTAATATAACATATATATAACATATATAACATACATATATTTTAGCATTATTGGTATTGAATAGCATTATTGAATAACTAATTAGTGAAATAAACTAGAAAAAACTTAGCCTTTGTATTTAATTAAAATAGTAGGATTTTTTTTTGACTGTTTGTGTTTAGACACCAAAGATTAAATTTTCATTTTGTGATGATAATAATTTGGCAATTTAGAGTTGGACTTGTCTTTTTAAAGAGTCTAATATGTGTAAATTAAAAAATTATACTTAAAACCTAGAATGATTTGATATAATCATAGACATTAAAATATAAAAGGATAGATTTTAATTTGCTTTTTATAATCAAAGATTTTCCTTGATTTTGCAAATAAAGGAAGAGACCAGACAAGGAATTTCTGGTTGTAAAAAATACGCTATAATTAAAATGGAAGCAGATTTCAAATGATACTTCTTAATTTAACATAAATATTCTGTAATTGAATCATTCTTTCTGGACCTGTGAACTTCTGTGATGTCAGTAAATGTTGCACGTGTGCAGAGAATGGAGAAAACAATCAGTCCTTGTGCCCTGTTGTTAAATGTACATTGCTGTTAATTATGCTTTCTCTGCTGTTACTCAAAAATAAGCTTTGAAATTAAGTGTTTACATTTGGGAGTTCATAACTCTCTATTGTTACTCTCACATTTATCAAGTTTTAAAGCCAAGTTACAAAAGCCAAGAGTGTATGTGGGCAGCTCATTTTCTCTACAAACAGTAACTTACAATAATTTCTCCTTGTACTGTAGCTAAGTAAAAAGAACCCCTTGCTACCTTAGAAATCAACTTGTCCAGGATGACTGTACAAGAGAGACCACTGGAGAGAAAGGAGAGATATTCCATCCAGAGGAAAAGAAAAGCAATAAAAGTAGAGGGAAACATGACCAGCAAAAAAGAAAGAAACAAAATTTGTCTCCCTCATCTAAACTCAAGAGGGCCGATTCTTCCTGGTAAAATTTTAAGAGCACTCAACCTAGCCAGAATTAAGCTGGCAGAAACTATAAACCTCAAACATTTTGGGGATGGTAGAATTATGTAACTTTCTTTTCTTTCTGTTCTTTTTTCCTTCCTTCCTCCCCTCCCCTCCCCTGCACTCACCTCCCATCCTCTCTTTCTTTCCTTCTTTCTTTTTTTTCTTTTTTTTTAAAACAGAGTCTGGCTTTGTCACCTAGGCAGGAGTGCAGTGGCGCGATCTCGGTTCACTGCAAGCTCCGCCTCCCGGGTTCCCGCCATTCTCCTGCCTCTGCCTCCGGAGTATCTGAGACCACAGGCGCCCGCCACCACGCCCGGCTAATTTTTTGTATTTTTAGTAGAGACGGGATTTCACTGTGTTAGCCAGGATGGTCTCGATCTCCTGACCTCGTGATTCGCCCGCCTTGGCCTCCCAAAGTGCTGGGATTATAGGTGTGAGCCTCTTTCTTTCTTTTTCTTTCTCTCCCTTTCCCTTCCCTTCCCTTCCCTTCCCTTCCCTTCCCTTCCCTTCCCTCCCTCCCCTCCCCTCCCCTCCCCTCCCCTCCCCTCCCCTCCCCTCCCCTCCCCTCCCCTCCCCTTCCTTCCCTTCCCTTCCCTTCCCTTCCCTTCCCTTCCCTTCCTTCCCTTCCTTTCCTTCCTTTCCGTTCCGTTCCGTTCCTTTCCTTTCCTTTCCTTTCTTTTCTCTCTTTCTGTCTTTCTTTCTCTTTCCCTGCCTCCCTCCTCCCTCTCCCTCCCTCCCTCCCTTCCTTCCTTCTTTCCCTCCCTCCCTCCTTCCCTCTCTTCCTCTCTTTCTTTCCCTTTCTTTCCCTTCCTTTCCTTCCTTCCCTTCCTTCCCTTCCTTCCTTCCTTCCTTCTGGAGGAGTTGGGCAAATTGTAACTTTTGAACTACGTGCTTGGTGAAAGTGGTTTAGTAAGAGGGAAACTTTTCACTTGAAATTAGAAAATGTGGTGATGATTATTATAGACTATCATCAAATTATTCCTTTATTGCTTCCAGTCTTAGGGTTGGCCATAATCATAGTAAATTGATTTGTTTAGAAGATTATATCTGGAAGGAACATTAGGAATCTTCCAGCCCAATTTCTTGAGATTTGGAGAGGTTTAAGTGACTTTTCTAAGGGCCTTTTTTTTTTTTTTTTTTTTTGGGAGGTAGTCTTGCTCTGTCGCCCAGGCTGGAGTGCAGTGGTGCCATCTTGGCTCACCTCAACCTCCCACTGTGGAATTCAAACAATTCTCCCAACTTAGCCTCCTGAGTAGCTGGGACTACAGGTGCCTGCCACCATGCCCGGCCAATTTTTGTATTTTTAGTAGAGATGGGGTTTCACCATGTTAGTCAGGCTGGTCTTGAACTCCTGACCTCAGGTGATCCTTCTGCCTCAGCTTCCCAAAGTACTGGATTACAGGCGTGAGCCACCATGGCCGGCCATCTAAGGACTTATTAAATGACTTTTAAAAATTCTATATAATTTAGAATTAGGGTCTCTAATTTTTTTTGTTGTTGTTGTTTTTTGAGGCGGAGTCTTGCTCTGTCACCCAGGCTGGAGTGCAGTGGCGCTGATCTCAGCTCACTGCAAGCTCCGCCTCCCAGGTTTATGCCATTCTCCTGCCTCAGCCTCCCGAGTAGCTGGGACTACAGGCGCCCGCCACCTCATCTGGCTATTTTTTGGTATTTCTTAGTGGAGACGGGGTTTCATCGTGTTAGCCAGGATGGTCTCGATCTGCCTGACCTTGTGATCCGCCCGCCTCGGCCTCCCAAAGTGCTGGGATTACAGGCTTGAGCCACCGCGCCCGGCCCAGGATCTCTAATATTGTATTTCACTTTCTTTTTTGAAAATTATGACTTTGCCTCACAGGCACATAATAGGCATTTTCCAGACGCCCTTACAGTGAATCATGGCAGAATGTGGACCAATGGAATGGAGGCGGGAGGAGACATTAACTTTCTTCAGGCCTGGCCCACAAAACTCTGCCTAGCATAATCCTCTATTTTCTTTTCCTGTCAGGCTGCCTTAAGAAAGAGGACTCAGCTGGGCGTAGTGGCTCATGCCTGTAATCCCAGCACTTTGGGAGGCCAAGGCAGGCAGATCCTTTGAGGCCAGGAGTTCGAATCCAGCCTGGCCAGCATGGTGAAACCCTGTCTCAAATAAAAGTATAAAAATTAGCCAGACGTGGTGGTGGGCGCCTGTAATACCAGCTACTTGGGAGGCTGAGGCAGGAGAATTGCTTGAGCCCAGGAAGTGGAGGTTGCAGGAGCAGAGATTGTGGCCACTGCACTTCAGCCTGGGTAACAGAGTGAGACTGTGTTTCAAAAACAAGCAAACAAACAAACAAACAAACAAAAACAAAGAGAGGACTCACAGGTGGGAAGGAAGATGGCACTACACAGTGGAAGCAGTGTCGGTTCCCAAGTTGCTGATTAGAGTGGATCCAATCAGAAACACCCATGTTGGACTACGAGTGAGAAATCAAATTTATTGTTTTGTTCTTTTAAGTTTCTGAAATTTGGGGTTGTTACGGTAGCCTACCCTAACACACCAATACTAATAAATAAAACTTGGAATCTCTCTCATAATCCTTTTTTATCTACTAAGACTTGTATATTATTTTGAAAAGTAAAGAAAAACATGGCATTTAAAGAGATGAAACAACAACCTTTCATTTAGCAGTGTGATAAATGTTTTTATATAGGCTATTTCCTTTAGTCTTCATAAAATCCATCTAGGTAGGTATTACTAGTGATTGAATATTACAGTTTTATTGTTTTATTTTCAGAGTTAACATTATTAAATTCAAAGGAAGCAGTACTATACTTGCAAGCTATAAATGATTGAGATAGGTACCTTTAGTATTTAGTGGCTAATAAAGCTCTTTGTTATTACATTAATAATAATGCAATTTTAAATGATGATAATAATTTTCTAGAAAATGGAAAAATAAAATTTTGTGAGCAACATTTTTCAAATTCAATTTTTAAAATATACATATTGGTTTAATTTGGAAGATTTCAATTTTCTTGAAATTTAGAATTGACTATAAAAACAGATTTTCATAAATATGTTACCTTGAGACAACCCTATAAACACAATCACTGTATCATTTATGTAACAGTCAAGATTTACATTTGTATGATGATTTTAATATAATGGAGTGTCAGAATAGAATATGTAATAATTGATTGATTGTCCCTGCTGCAATGATCAACATTTTGATTCTGAAATATTACCCTGGATTTATGGAAGCTATTTTATGAAAGAACTTTCACTTTAAGTTTCATTTTTTCTTAATATAAAAGAATATTTGGCAGCTTTGCCATTACCTCTGTCAGCCCAGTGATGTGAAAGTTATAAATATTTCATGCAGTTTAAATAAAAATATTTAAATTTTATTTGCATTGTTTAGAAATCACTAAAAATTGTATAAACAGGTTATTTGTAGCAAGGGAAACAGACTTTTATATAGCTTTTTTGAATTCTCTACTTTGCAATCCTTTCTGTTTAAAAATAGTCATAATAAATATAATATTAAATTTAAAGTAAATTAGTTTTGTAGTGTGCTACTGCTATAGAATTTTAGAACATATATATGTATGTACACATGCATGTAATTGTATAAATATATTATTTGAGCTACTCTCTACCATTCACTATGGTTAGGGTTAGAGTTTTCATTACGTGTGATGCATCCATTAACTAACTTCTGCACTTAATGCCTAACATTTACCCTGCATTAACTTTTAATCCTTTATATTTTATAGTAAAATGTTATTTCCATGATCCTTCAAGATAGAACTGAGGAGATGGAAAGGATCTAAAATATTATTTTATAATCACTAAACGTAAAGCTTGGTGAGTACTGGTGATTCCTCTGAGGTTACAAAATCAGAAATGAAAGCAAGATGACAACCCAAGCCCCCTAAGCCAATCTTTCTTCTACGGTGAGCAACGTTTTATTCTTTTAATTAGATTGCAAATTCTTGGAAGAATAAGATCAAGCATTGATTCCCTTCTTCTTTTTCCATCACTATCTATTTCTGTCTCCACAGACAGCTAGAATTTGACTCTAGCACAGAGAAACAAACAGACCACATCAAACCGTAACCAGATCAAGATCCTCTTTATAAGAATTCTGACACAAAATGGAATATTCATCACTCACACCTACTGGCCACAAGTAAGACTGTTTTGTCCACTGGCCCCTCATTAGATTTAGGACATGTTATCAGCTAGCATGCCAGTGTCAAGGAGAAACATTTACAAAAATTAGATGTATGGCGTTTTGATAGGGGAGCTTAAATAATAACGTGCTTAGGTCAGTCTAGCTTATTTAATGGCAAAGCATATATAACTTATAAATAGAACTTTAAGTATGTTCCTATTCTATAGACCCCAAATAATTTTCTGCTTGCACATTAGAGAAACACCAGCTGAAAGAAACTCAGAGTTACAAGTGTGGGTTTCAGCAGCCTCCAGACTCTTTAGGATGCCACAGAGCTTTTATTCTTGATGACTTAAAATGAATCACCAAAAGGTATTGCAGAAATAAATAGCTACATTACCTGCAATTATTTCCTAAGGACAACTAGGTATTACCAATGAGCTTTAGCCTCTGTGTTCAGTAGTAAATGTCAGAACAGCTTGGGACCCTTTTTTGTCATTGTGCATTTCATCTCTATATATCATTTAGTTGTATGAAGGTAGGCATTTCTATTCCTAACTATATATTGTTTTTTATTGTATTTCTTGACCATTGGTTTTAAAGTGGGGTATGCCTTGCCAGTACACACAACTAATTTATGGCAGGGTTGAGACAAAGACCTGGTGACTTGGTTCTCTAACTTGTACTGCTTTTTCTACTCAGAATTTGTTTTATCTTTTGGGCTATTATTTGAGATGACTTTGAGTGGAAAGGTCAGGGTTACCTTTGAAGAAGTGTATATTGGAGAACAAGTTAAAAAGATTTGAGGACGTTTCATCTGGAGACAAGATTTAGGTTCAAGGACTAACTTTCTGTCATCAGGTAGCAAAGTGTTCTCAGATTCTCTCTATGCAGACTTTATTTGGCTTACTGATAAACCTGAAAAACTCATTTATTTATCGAATGAGTCTTCACTGTGCATTGGCTAAGTGCTATAGATAAATTATTCTGTTAATTTGCTAAAACAATGCTGGAAAGCAAGCATTGTTACTCCATTTTATAGTTGAGGAAAACTCAGTCTGTATAGAGCTTCTACAACATGGTGTAGTTCACACATCTACTTCATGACAGAGATGGGATTCAAATCAGTTACATCTTAGGGCCTCTTCCTCTGAGCCATTATGCTGTGCTGACTTGTAAATGATGTTTACAGCCCTGTCCAGCACTAAGATAGGATTCCAAATATATGAAAGGTTCTTGCACAAAGCTTCAGAGGGCAGAAGCAGAATCTTTAGCAGGAAAAAGAAAGTTCTAATGGAGGCTTCTAAGAAGGGAATTGTTCATCTTAGAAGTTAGTAGCTCATGACCTTGGTGGTGTGAAGATCAAGAGAAATGAGTGTATCTGGAATCTAGTAAGAGAGATGACTGTGCTGTGGAAATATTATTCACGGTTTGTCCTGGTCTTCTCCTGCCTCCCTGTAATTTCTTTTCTCACACAAGTTTCAGCTTTGCTTGGCAATCAGACACCTTTTATTTTTCTTTATTATTTCTTTTTTTTTTGAGACAGAGTCTTGCTCTGTCACCAGGTTGGAGTGCAATGGCGCGATCTCGGCTCACTGCAACCTCTGCCTCCTAGGTTCAAGCGATTTTCTAATTTTTGTATTTTTAGTAGAGATGGGGTTTCACCATGTTGGCCAGGATGGTCTCGATCTCTTGACCTCGTGATCCGCCTGCCTAGGCCTCTCAAAGTGCTGGGATTACAGGCAGTGAGTCACTGCGCCAAACCCTTTCTTTATTATTTTCTTGTCTGAAATTAATGTCTTCCAGGTTGTGGCCTCTCCAGAAGACTTTATATTTTAAAAAGAATAGATTGCAGAAGGATAATTTTATGGGGCAGGTGGCCTCCTATACATGACTTCCCATGCTTTCATCCTAACATCAAAAAGTCTCAGAGGGGAAATAATTGCAGCCTGTGAGAAATGCAATGGACTTGTCAAAATACATGTATAATATATAGATCCACATATATTATAGACATATATATATTTCTATGTGCTTTGTGATAAGAAAAAATCACAACTTTACATAATGTTAAATGAAATGAGATAAAGTGCTAACTTCAAGAGACCTGCCACTATACTTCCAAGTTATCTGTCCAGTCTCTGGTTACATCTCTGATTTGCATCTTATATGAAAGGTACAGCAGGCCAACCTCCACCTGATGAAGAATAAATAATAAATGAAGTGAAGCCTTGCCATACTAAAGATGGTATTTTCCATCCCTCTATGTTCGGGCTTGAAAGAATCCTTCTGAGGTTTTCTGGAAGTTATTGTTCCTCATAGGTTGTTGGTTCCTGGTGTAGGCTGCACTATATATATAATAGCACCTATGCTTTCTTGAATAAAAATAGGTGAGCTTAGCAGTTACTTTATAATCCTGAGGAAAACGAAATCATGCCACATGTTAAAGGCTGATATTTGAAATGCCAAGGTCTCATTATCTGGAAAAGAGAAAATTACCATGAAAAAGAGAATGATTCAGTCCAGGTACAGATAGAGTAGGCAGTCTTCAAAAATTAGCAAAGAAAATACAATCATATGAATTCAAGAAAAGAGGAGAATTTATTTTAATTGGTGTGCAATACCACCAAAACAATGACTGAATATAAATAAAAACAGTAAAAGCTATGAGCTTTGCAGATTATCTTATACCTGGGTGAACACAGCCTAAAAAAATTCATGATTTCATGGAATCGTTATTACACATCTCCAACTGCTAAAAAAAGTGACCTCAATTTCTCTGCAAGCTTGTAAATCAATAACCCATAAAAATCTATGGAAAATAGAATAGATAACCATAAAACCCTCTAAATTTGGTTTTGCTCATAACAAGTTTTGATTTTCAGATGCAAACAAGCACAAAGAAGGAATCAACATGTTTGTAAATTTAGACTGGAAGGCAAAGTCTCTATGAAAATAAAGTAACCTCATGGAAACCATGCAGAATAGCCACAGGCCTCCTGGGAATCAAATATCTAGACCTAAATTTGTTAAAGTAAAGGAAGACCTGAATTGCTTTACATCTCTAAGCCCATATCTTTCTCAAATGAGAGAAAATGAAAAGAAATTTGGAAGTAACTTTTTTTTCTCCTATAAAAACCACCAGAAACCCAAAAGCTATTTAGGAGGCAAAAAGAATAAAGAAAAAGCTGCATTTAAATGATGTGGGCTTCTGCTGTCACCTACTAATAATACTGAAACACCGAACCAGGAATATTTTGAAAAAATAGACATTTCTGAAGAAGATACAAAATAAACATTACTAAGGGGTCACTGAGGATTAATTGTTTTGCTTTTTATGATGTCTGAATTTTTTGGTTTATTTATTTGTTATTTTTATAGTGATGGAGTCTCATTATGTTGCCCAGGCTGGAGTGCAGTGGCTATTCACGGGTGTGGTTACAGCCTACTATAGCTCAGAGATCCCCAACCAGGTCACATAGCAGAAGGTGAGCAGCGGGCCAGTGAGAAGCTTTATCTGTATTTACAGCTGCTCCCCATTGCTGGCATTACTGCCTGAGCTCCACCTCCTGTCAGATCAACAGTGGTATTAGATTCTCATAGGAGCATGAACCCTATTGTGAACTGCTCAGGCGAGGGATCTAGTTTATGAGCTTCTTTTGAGTATCTAATGCCTGATGATCTGTCACTGTTTCCCATCATCCCCAGATGGGACTGTGTAGTTGCAGGGAAACAAGCTCAGGGCTCCCACTAATCCTACATTATGGTGAGTTGTATAATTATTTCATTATGTATCACAATGATAGTAATGAAAATAAAGTGCACAATAAGTGTAATGTGCTTGAATCATCTTGAAACCATCCCCCCACCCTGATTTATGGAAAAATTGTCTTTCACAAAACTGGTCCCTATTACCAAAAAGGTTGGGGACCACTGTGATAGCTTCTAACTACTCCTGGACTCCAGTGATTCTCCTGCCTCAGCCACCTGAGAAGGGGTGATTGTATCAGCTCTGATGCCTGAATTTTCTAACAAGCCTTAATTATCAATGTACAGAGAAGGCTGATGTGCAAGTGAAGCATGCTGCCCCTTGCAGGGCATATTCTGAGGCACTAGCAAGGATTACTGCCCTCAAATTCTTGTATGATCTGGATGCCTGACATTGTGTTGGTAGCAGGGGATAAAGCCATTTATTTCTCAGTGAGAGGTGAGGCTTCAAAGGCAAAAAACCTCCAGAGAGGTGGCATTGTGGCTGAAATTCACATTGAGGCAAAGCAATTGAAAACCCATTTTCGAACAAAAACTGCCTGTTGGCATGTACATGTTGGGTTGAAGTGGGGATAGCATGAGGAGAAGAGAGGAATGGGGTGGTAAAAAGCAACCTCACTTACTTGACAGTCCAGCTAAATCAATGTCTCTCTCTCTCTCTCTCTCTCTCTATATATATATATATATATAAAGGTAGGAAAATATATACACATTAATTTATATGTGTGTATGGTTCAGGTTCTTCCCTCTCTCCCTCCTCCTTTCTTCCCTTCCTTTCTAATGCCTGCAGCACTCACAGAACATCAATAGAAAAACTACACAAAACTATACAACCAGCAAATAATGTCACGGTCACTATCTCCTTCATGGGAACACTCAACCTTGGATCAAATACATGCCTCAATTACATCTTTCATTTAAAAGTGAACCTCTCCTACTGGCATACTACCTCAAATAGCATCAAAGCAAAATGAAACACAGGCAGCATTTAACAACACTGGTAACCATGGAAACATATCATTAAAGAATATATAAACAGGAATGAATAATTAGATGAGAAATTTATTTCTACATTTATCTTTTTGCAGGACCCAGGAAAGGAAGCTCTCTTTTACCTCTCACCTCAATTTGGATACTTCCTTTTTAGTCTGTCTTCTAATTGAAAAATATGATAATTCATAAACTGGCAATTTTAATATTGTCTAGCTTAATAGACAAATTTCTTTGTAGGCAAGAGACTAAAGAACATTGCATGCCCATTGTTGTCTATGACACTTAAGCAGCCAAGAGGTTTGCTTCAGGGATGTGAAGTACACAGGAAAATCTGACTGACATCATGGGGAGAAGGGGACAGCAGTTATTAACTGTTAACAATGGGAAACATAAGTTGCCTAATCTACTGGGAGGTAATCTGCATAGTGGGAAGATGGAGGGGAGAATCTGGGTCTTATAAATTATTTAAATTGCATTGTCAGGTAGGCAGGATCACCTGTGCAGTTCACCCAATGTCATATCTTTGCACATTGGGCAGTCCCAGATAAACTCTATGGTGGGCTAAGTTGGTCACTAACTTAAAAATTGGAAATAGCTTTTGAGACATATGCCTGGGGTTGTGCATTAGAATCACCTGGTTGAAGGGGGACAATAGAAAAATACAGTTTTTAGTATCCCACTCAACTCTAGGAATCTAATATTTTAAATGTTTTTCTAAGTGACTTTGATGCAGTTGGTTACTAGACTGGTGTTTAAGAACCACTAACCTAGGCCAACTTCCTCATTGGAAGGCCAACAGAAGCAGAAACGAAGGCCTAGAGCAATTTTGGTAGATTGAGTTGTGGGTCTCAGTGTTTCCCCTCCCTGTTGCAACATCAACTCCACCCCTTTGTCTTGGCTTTGTAGTGGGCAGAAGGATCTACCCTTTGCTCTTGGGCTTGAAGGTGTGGCTTGCTTTGACTAATAGAATGTTAGCAACGATGGTATGAGCAGAGGCTTAAAATGTGCTTGTATGGTTTGGCTTTCTCTCTTGGAATCCTGCATTTTGCCATAAAAAGAACCTGCATCAGGTAATCACTGGACAAAAGAGAGTGAAAGATATGTGAAATACACTTGGACCTCTCTGCAGCTTGGAGGTAAGCCAAGTCCAGTTGAGATTAGCCTCAACTAGTCAAATTTGAGCCAACATGTTTATTTGGTAAGACACTGAGTTTTAGAGTGGTTTGTTACGCAGTATTATTGCAGCAGTAGCTGGCTAATAAAAAACTGCAGTGATTTATTAAAAATTGAGTCAGCTTTGGAACTAGAAGTTAAATTTCCTGAATCTCAGGCCCAACCTTTTTCTACCGCTCCATGATACCTATTTTCCTTTGCTTCCTTTCCTTGACAGAATTAAGCACAGATGTCCTTTGCCTTCAAAAGGTACTTCTGGTTGGCCTACATTTCCTATATTCCTATATTTCTGTCAAATTTTCTCATTAGACCTTACCTTTCCCTATATCTTATTATTATAGAATTCTTCTTTCACCTTTCAAAGAAGACTAAGAAAGCTCAAAAAAACTAATTTTTACAATTCTATTCAGAGGTAACAATGTACTTAGTTAAACACTTCTAGATAAAATTTCTTCTGCATATGACCTGGGGCTGACTGGAGACTCAATGCCAAATGATAAGAATTTAAGTATGATACATAGGAATTGATGGGGAAAATATTTTTGGGTGAGTGTCTTTAGTGCTTCTCAAATTATATCTAATCTAAATACTATAGGACCTGGGCTGCTTTCAGACATTCCTCATGCAAATAATTTAGAAACTCTCTGCCTGACAGGGCCAAATAAATAAATATACTCTAAATATAGGCCACTAAGAGAAATATTCAGATGGTATTGCTATTTTGTTCCTTTCTGTGGAAAAATTTTTCACATGGAAGCAAATCTTCAGATAAAGCACATTTCTCCAGAAAATATAGGTGTTTTGTTAAAGATAAAAAATATTTTCAGTTCCTTGACCTTACTTTGCCTGTAATTTCATGTTGAAGACTTTGTATTTATTGGGGGTTATCATACATGTTTACCATGTAAATGAGTAATATTGGGATGATTTTGCAATATCAAGAAGAGAAACAAAGAATAGAAGAGAAAAAAGCCATCATTATTAGTATATGTAATCAAAACATGTTTAGTATTAATTTATTGTACATCATTCTCTGGTCTGTTTAGAGAAATCTATTTACTTGCTGCTCCCTTGATTGTCATGTTTGAAAGAAGCAGTTAGTAGGCTAAGAACTTGGAACTTCCAGGAAGATACCTCTGAGCACTAAAATTAATGAGCCTAAAAGATCTATTGGAAACCTGCAACTTTCTTCAAAAATTCTATTGATCCTAAACTCAACCGAAGTACAAAAGTTGTTTACAATTGTGAACTTAGAACACATGTGCACATACCTAGCAAAATGTTCATTGGATTCATTAATCACTGGTTTTAAAAATCGTGAAACAACTATGCCAAAATATTTTCATGTCAAATGTTATTGGTTTGAGCTTCACGTCAAACCAATATTTAATTTGATTGATTGATTTAACAAATCTTTATTGAGCTGCTTTTTGCAATGAATTTTGATGGCGGTGCATTTTGAAAGCAGATTAACAGGAGGTGATATATAATTTAAGTACCTTATAGTCTGTAGCTTTTCCTGGTAAATAGTTTGTGCTAGAATATATGCTCCCTGAAGACAGGTGATGCCTATTTTGTTCACTCCTGTATCTCCAACATATACCCCAGTGCCTTACACACAGTCACTAAATTAATATTTGTTGAATGAGTATGAATGACAAATATAGTTTGAGAGTAAATAATAAAGGTATCCACTAACTTAAGAAGAGTCTGGACACTATTGCAAAGGTTTCAAGCTTGAATGACCATGGTGCAGTTTATGGAGGCACTATATGACAATAACATTGTGGGTGGTATATTTTGCTTTGAGTGTTAGAAGCAGTAAATGCCTCCTGGTAGACCTAATAGCAAAAAGAAAAGGGGTTGTCGCAATAGTGACAATGATGTAAAGAGAAGGACTTGTAAAAGAGTCTTAGTCTGTGGTCTGTGAACCTTGAAGTCCATAGAAAGGCATTAGGGCCCAAACTATGGGCCATCTTTGAGCATGTGGCTGTGGAAAATCTTTTGTCTCTCAGTTCAGCCAGCTCCTGGTTTTGTCCTTTGAGAGTAGGACTAATCACGCCAAAGAGATATTTCTTTTTGGTAAGCTGCCT
Source organism: Rhinopithecus roxellana (assembly GCF_007565055.1). NCBI lineage: Eukaryota > Metazoa > Chordata > Mammalia > Primates > Cercopithecidae > Rhinopithecus > Rhinopithecus roxellana. Next base: position 115,159,485 of record NC_044549.1, on the reverse strand, counting down.
TTGGAACCCATATAGGCCATTGATAGCTATGAGATGGGAAACATTTCAATGCCAAGTGCAGCTTGAATTGGATGGGAAGTCTTGGTGTTCTCTGCACAGATGGAAGACCTGTGAAGCTGGCACTGCCTCAGCCTCTGCTGCTTCACTGAAGAAAGATGCTCCACATGTCACGCTTTCTACACGGGCCTGTGTTGGTGTCAACAGCTCTTCCAGCAATCCCAAAAGAGGTCTTTCTACTGCTGTGAAAGTCTTCAGCTTCTTCGGAGCCAAGAGCTTGAATTAGTGCCTTTTCAGTAGATCTTTATCAAGATACAAGAGCACACCATGAGGTTCTTTCCTTTTAGAGAAGTTTGTTGACAATCCAGAGAAGAGATTTAGATCTGATTTAGTTTGGTTGTTTTTTTTTTTTTTTTTTTACAATTTTTTAAGAAAAAAGAAAACTCCTTCTGAGAATAATTTGATGGTGAGAAATTCCAGGACTGGCTTTGCAATGGCTGATATCTTAGGCACATATATTAAACAAATCTTTTGATTGAAAATGCTGAAGTTACTATTAGAGATCCTGCCGAAAAACTATAAGCTTTTTTTTTTTGGCCAAGCAGCTACTCTAAATGAGGTGACTGAAGTCAAATAACAATATAGATTTTCCAACACTGAAGGTGAGACTGACGAAGACTTGAGAGTTTCTGGGGACAAAAATTTACAGACACTTGGCAAGTGGCTTATCTCTTATGAAGGTCACTCTTTGTTCAGACAGCCTTAAAATGGAAACAAATTGCTGACATAGATAGCCTTGATGATATAAGCCTAACAAAGATGACCTCATTTATTCGAGGACAAAAGAAATCACGTATTATAAATTTTATTTGAAAATTTTGGTAATTCTTGATTCATGCTGACCCATCTGAGATATTGTGTAGTATTGGAGTTCTAACTCCATTTGCTAGTAGAGACTTTGTGAATCAGGATTTTACCTGTTATTGACATTTAAATGAAATGTTGAAATTGATGCAATATGAAATATTTCAATTCCTTGATCTAGAAAAGCTACAAAAGCCTTCTCACAAGAGTGGGAAAACCATAATTTTCTGTAAATGCTGTTCTGGTATTCTGACTATGTATAGGATATCAATTTCCAATCCAATGAGATAAAAAGTAAGTACATATTTCGTGTGTATGTGTTTATGAGTATTGTTCTAGGTGGATGCTTATAAATGAATTAGATTCTCAGAGGGGTCTATAACTCAAAAAAATTAAAGGAAAAAAGAACCATTAAGGTAGGTGATGAGCTGATGAGGCAGCATGCCCCTGTTTAGTGGGGTTCCTCTGCACTTGTTTTGTGGGAGTTCTGTGATACAATTAGCTGTTACCTTTTCTCACTTCACTTCGCTGAGGAGTGCAGACCAGGGTTGGCTTTGTTATTCATATTACATGAGTTAAAGACACACACATGAAAACTTTTGTGCCTCAGAATGTGGTTGAAAGTGAATGCAGCAGGACAGAACAGGGGAGTGGAAGATGGAGTAAGCTTGCTTGTTTTTTTCATGTTATTAAAACTAGTCCTGGATGTAAGGAGCAGGGAGAGGTGGACTAGAGTTTAATATAAAGTTCTTCTTGTAATAAAATTAGTGTAGGACCAATATATAAACACTATAGGGCAGCTCTTTCAAAAATAGCTTAGTCTCAGCCCGACTTGGTACTTTCTATTTTGCTAATTAGTTCAGGAGTGTGGTGAGGTCTCCAGGTGTTCTCAAGGAGAATGGCTGATTACAGCTGCCTGGATATCGGGTTGCAGAGGCATTGCGTGCAAGTACAGTCATGACAAGTTATTTTCAACCCTCTCTAGCTCTGAAGAGGTGACACTATTATAGAATAACTTGTGCAAACACTTATTCAAAGTGATATATCCCAGTGTGAGCTGTCATACAGTACAGTGCTTTATGCCTTTCTTTTCCTTGCTGCATTGATGATATGAAAAATGTTCCTAATGCAATTGAAAGGTTCTTGAGTCCACCAAAGCAAAGGTCCATTCTTTTGCATCTGAGAGTTTGTAAGTCAACCATGTATAAAAGTAAATATAGACGTGTTCTCAAATTTTTACATTCTGAAATTTTCCATTTCCTGTTAAGAAGAATAACCAACTAAAATGGTATGGATTTTATGTGGTTGAAAAGGAAGATATACAGTATAGTAACTTCTGGCAAAGGTGGTGAAAATAGTGTCTATCTATTTAACCCTAATGGATGCCTACAAAACTGCATGCAAATACAGTCTCTAGTCTGTGATGTTTGGGGACATTCTTGAAGTCATCAGTGAAATTGCTAGGGTGGATTGGGTAGCGGGGCATATATATCTTTAAAGATGGCATAGACTTGGCACTCTCTGGCAAGGATTAAATACCCCCTTCTGATTTGGGACAGAACAAGGTTTAGGGATTCAAATGTATACATTTGAAACAAGATGAAGGAGAGCTGGTTAGCAGCAGGAAGTATATAATGGGTGACTGAATGGTTTGTTGTGCTGATGTTGGGGCTTGATAGAGAGTGTTAATTTATAGAATTTATCTGCAGGAAGTGATTTCTAATTATGTTGCTTCTTTTTTTCCTCAAAATTAGTGACATCATGTTTGGATGTGCCTAAGATTTTGGATAAGATTTTAGTGCTAAAATGGGCTTTAAGAATAAACCTTCTCAAACACTTTATTCCGGCCATTCTCACTTTCCAGTTAAAACTCCTTTAGAGACTAACTTGCCCTAAGTTCAATATCTAGTTAGTATTAGAACTTGTACAAAATCAGACCTGACTTCTAGAGAAGAGCTCTTTTCCCTTACACCAGGTTACATCCAATCAAGAAAAAGGGAATACAAAGAGAACTATTTTTTATCTTTTATTAATGTGTAATAGTAAAATATTCATTTTATTTCATTTTCTATCACAAACATGCATGCATTGGTAAGTGGAGATTATTTTCTTAGTCTGAGGTAAATAAAATAGAGATATTAATGTTCTCTGAAAGCTAAAGGAAACAGTAAAAGTTTTTTCACATCAGATGGATAATGTGATGACATAACAAGATTTGAAGGAGGTGTGTCTCACACGTGAGTGTAAAAACTGAATTATCACACTTGCGAACCACAACATGGTCAGACAAAATTTTTATTTACGAAACTGCCAAGGTCTTACTTTGTCTTAGGTTATGCTAACACTGGATCTATTATTTTCTTAGTTCAATGTAGAAAACACGATAGGTACTCATATATATTTGTTTAATGAATAATTAAATTAAGTCAAGCATTCGCTGGGGACCTAGTATATGCCAGGCCTGCTGAATATTTTCCAGTCCTCAATATTCACAACTTCTTTTCCACCTCTCTTAAATCCTTTATAAAAGCCTCTGAAATCCTTATAAGAAAGTCCTCTTTGTATCTCTATAGCCCATATTATTTGCTTATTTTCCCCATCTGGCATTTTTAAACAGCTATTTAGTTACATGTTCATCAGCAATTACTGCTGTTTGTGTGTTCCAGATTCTGTTAGGAAAGTCTTAAAATTATCAGAGAAGTAATAGGTTGTTTTGGGATTAAAGATTTGTCTACCTGGAGATCAACATTTGTTTTTTTTTATTTTGAAATAATCACAGAACTGAAGTATGATGGGACTAATCTAAATTTTTTTTTAATAGAAGGTAAATTGATCTCCAGATAGAACCATGTGAGTTACTGGAAATTGTGTATGATAAATCTGACACTTTAATGTCTAACAAAGATAACATATAATATAGAGAGACAAAAAACTAGGGACCAAGACACAGTAGTGAAAATGTGGGGGGGAAAAAAAAGACAGGAAAAAACCAGGAAGCTTCAAAAGGCTGTTGATGATTATTTCTCACTTTACAGTTAGTGGCTTAGAACATCTTATTCTGGTTGGTTCAAAAGGTTCATATTCAATTAAATTAAAACATCTTGAAATACAAGGAAAAAGCTCCACACAGTCTGGAGAAGAGAAGACATGGAGGAGAAAGTTGGCTTTTGTAGTTGATTTTCAAATATTTATAATAACTTCATTGGAAATGGGTTTCATGTGGTTCATGTGGACTCACTAGAAACAACGGGATGGAAGTTTTAAGGGAGTAGAAATTCACTTTAAATGAGGAAAACAGTTTAATAGTAAACCAGATGTTATTTTTGTGGGGGTTAAGTGAGCTCTTCATTTTGGATATACTTCAGCAGAAACTTATTGACAGCTTGTTGGTGGAGGGTAAAGCAAGAACAGATTCATGTCTTATAAATGAGATTGAACTAATAAATCCAAAATTCTTACTTATATGTCTAAGAAATTATGACTTTCTTCTTGGCATCTGATTGACCTTTGGTATGACTTCTTGCTGCCATTTTGAATAATAAATGAGAAACAAGATTTGCAATTTGCTATTGGTTAAGTGTTTCAAATAGTAAATAGTAAACAAATACATCTGATCTTTGCATTTTTCCTTTATTATGTAATTAATATTCTAGCATCTGTTTTTACAGGCCATAGATCAATAAGAATCTATGAAAATACAATGTTCATATTTTAAAGAATCCTATTATTATAATAGCATGCCTGGAAAAGTCGTTCCTGGGATCTCCAAAATTTATATTGAGTTGTAAAACTGAAGTATGGGCCACGGGTTAACAACCTTGAATTTTGCCTCTAGAATTACTCTTAGAAATTCTACTTCATTATAAATACATTATTATTCGGTAGCTTCCTTCTGATTGATATACCCAGAGCTACCTTTTCCTGCAGTCTTTTAAGCACCAATCTTTCATTTCAGCCCTAAAAATGAGATGGGTTTCTCCTCCCTAGTTGGGACATCAATTTTTACCTGCCAATACAGTCTGATGAGCTTGCTTATGCTCTGTTCCCTTCCTCCACCAAGCCAGAACATGTAGTCAGCAATCATGGCACTCCTAAGAACAAGGACAGATTTTTTTTTTTAAAAAAACACAAATGTATAGGACAGAAGGAAAATCATAACAGGCACTATATACAAATATGGAGGAAGATGATTTTTAATGTATAAATTTGTCTAGACTAATATTAAGCGAAACACAAAGCACATTTTAGAATGTTGAAAGTAGGGTTTTTTTGGGGGGTTAGATAAACCAAAACTATAAAAGAGAAGCAATAAGTTATTTGTCTTCTAGGTGGTTTTTAAATTTGTACAGTATAAGAATATTTAAAGATTATGAGATAATGTTTTGTTTTGGTTGGCCTATATTAAGCTTCAAAGCACTTATAGAGTGACACAGATGTTAGGAACTTTTAGGTCTTCAAACCTAGCATAGCATATATAGCTAACTATTAGATTGGTATTTAAGCATATCTCAGACTTTACCTGAGTTAAATATTATTCACCTCTTATTAGTCACCTGAAAACAGAAAATAAAAAAAAATCTCCAATTCAAGGAAGAATCCTCTCCCCACAAATTTGTGTGTAATTGAATTGATTTTAATGTCTAGTGTGTACACTTGCTGCATTAATCTTATTAAATTGAGGGGATATTAAAAACTATTGTGCAATAGATATTAATCCATTACTTAGTACCCTTTGGATAAACAGTTTACTTTTATGACTATTTCTCTGCTAGGTCTCTCTATTTCTTTCTCCAGAGATTCCAGATCTAATTAAATGTGACTTGAAGTAATTCCAAATTGTCACGTTAGCCAATTAAACATATAAGAATCCTGTGTACCTAATCACTAGTACCAAAAGTTTATTTATTTAAGTAGAGCTGTGACTGTGTACCCCTGAATGTTTTTGTTATCTTTGCCTGCAGATATGTGTAGTTTCTTGACATCATTGTAAATTGAATTAGAAATTTTCCTTTTCTAAATATAAGTTGTCTAAGGCATAGCAGCTATAAACTTACTCTTTTTAAATAATTTAAATGTTTAGATTCTTCTTCAGGACAGAGAAAAATTAGGACTCTAAAAATCAACGGTGGAAACAAATACCACCAACCGGAGGGTTATTCAGCTCTCTCTCTCTCTCTCTCTCTCTGTGTGTGTGTATGTGTGTGTGTGTGTGTGTGTGTGTATATATATTTAACACATGTAGTATTGGAAAGAAGCTGCCCACTGACATTTCAAAATAAATGACAATAATTTAAGAATAGCTAATATTTTAAGAATCCTTTTATATTTTCCAAAGCTCTTAATGATAAGGTAAAGAGAGGTAGGAGGTTTTGATGTTGTGTGAATATGAATGGGACAGAAACAAGGTATAAAAATCATAGACTGTAGAGGAACAAAAGTGTATTTCAAATGTTTACATTGTGATAGAAGCACATGGAAACGTTTTCCTTTCTTAACAACCTAAAAAGAAAGTTTACTTGACATGGAGGTGCCTGTTGTTTAATAGAATTTCATTTAATAAATTCTGAATTTAAGAAATCAATGGAAAATATAGAAATTTTACTTTCAAGGACAACACGCCCTATATTTACAGGAGTAGGGTACACTTAGGTGACAATTTGGTCTGCAATGTGATTCCTTCTACCATTAGCATTTGGATTTCAATATGGTTCAACAAACATTGCTTAAGAAGTATCCAGCCATTAGTTAAATCAAGGGTGGGCAAACTTTTCCTGTAAAGGGTCGATAGTAACTATTTTAAGTTTTGTGGGCCATGTAGTTTCACAGCTACTCAACTTTGCTTTGCAGAAGCAGCTATAGACAATACATAAACGAATTAGTGTGACTGTGTTCCTAAAGATTTTATTTATAAAAAACAAGTTGGGGTAGTTTAACTCTAACATAAGAAAATTAGTAGGTTGATCAAGCCATGGTGGGCATTTATATAACTGTCAATCAATATCCGATGCCAGCACGCACACATTCCAGCCACAGGTCCCCTTAGATATTTCAATCTGCTATTTTCTCTTCAAGGGACAATATAACATGCACTAATATTACCGAGCAGAGTCCAGTAACTAAACTTAAGTAAAAGATAAATTGATAAGAATTTTTATAATGTTAGTTATTGTCATTTTTGGGTTAGGACAATTGTGAAAGAGAAGGAGGTAGATCACCCCAGTGGGTTTCTAAGGCTTTCTTGATTTTTTAATGCTTTTGGTGATTTGGTTTTGTGTTCAACATTGTAAAATTAGAATTTTTAGCATTTTTATTAATGTTTTGCAAAAGTTGCTTTTTCTATAATTATATGTTGTCACGTTGTTTGCTACATTCTTAAGTGTGCTTTTTCACCTGGGGGTTCAAGTCTTTTTTAAAGGAACACAACTCCAAATTTATATTGAAACCGTGAAGAATTAAGATGCATTGAAATTCTTTACCTGCCATACCTCAGTGAAGCATAAGTTTTATAAGAGCAAAAGGATACTAAAGTTAAATAATAAAAAATGATTTCCTAAAGCTCCATATTAGCTGAGATATATTTCATAAGTATGATGTATTTCTTTCAATACCTGGCATGTATTCATAGAGCTGTGTTCATGTTTGGAACACAATTCAGATTGTAGTTGCTCCAAGCCCCTTTTTCTTCCCCGTGGAAATGGCAGCTGTGCTTTTACCACCCACCTTCCTTTGTCTGGTTCTCCATTGTAGCTCTGCCCTACTGCTCAGCCCTCATGAATTGGTGAAAATTAGTGAAATAGTATTAAAAGTGCATGGAAATGACATTGTGTCATGCAACATTTGTGAGGCAAGAGCCATGGGGTGTTCATCATGCTGAATTTATAAAAGGCAAGATAATTAATTGATCAACCCACTGAGCATCCATAAGGAGTCAAGTACCATGTGAGATCCTGGTTCCAGCAGACTCATCCCATGAATCAAATGTAAACAGTAACCCGTCATTCTTTCTATTCTCCTTCAGGTATCCCTCTACCATTAGAACAATATCTAGGTGCTAGTCAATGTGATTCAATGTTGCTTCCAACTATTTTCATTTCATTGTCATGATTCTATTCATCTTATTTTCATTAATGTACTGAATGCTGTACCTGCACTGGAGCTATAAGATCATGGAAGGCAAACTTTTTAACTGACAGTCAGTGGCTTAACGTTTGCTAATTTTGAGCCTTTACGAAGTGATAAACACCATGTTAAGCACTTTATGGAGCAGAGTGTAAACCTAACCCATCTACTTCTGCACTAGATCTCATCCAATTGCGCCTACTCATGGAAACTGCTCCACCAAGTCTCTCACTCTTCTAGTTTCTTCTCTCTCTTTTCATTTCTCATTTTCTCCTGGAGCTTTTCTGCCAGCATACATAAATGCTGTTGTTTCTTCCTTTTAAAACAAAACAAAATACCCCAAAAGCTTTTCTTGCTCTGTGTCCTCCATTCCAATTATCACCTGAATTCTTCCCTTCACTGTTAAAAAGCAAACTGGAAAACCTCGCACTCTTGAAAAAGCTGTGTGCTTTCTCTACTTGTAATTTTTCTCTTTCTGTTGTCTCTGCGACTCACTCCAGCAGGGCTGTCATTCCCACCACGTCACTGAAACTGCTCTTGTCCGTACCACTAATCGTCTCTGTATTGCCCAATGTAATGGTTTAATTTTCAATCTTCATTTTCTATGCATTCTCAGTTGCAAGTCATACAATAGCTCATGCCTTCATTCTGTGTACACGCTCCCACTTGGCTTCCACTGTGCCATTATTTTGGGTTTTCCTCCTATCTTTCTGGTTGCTCTTTTCGGCCTTCCTTGCAGTTATCTTCCCATCTCCCTAGATTCCTAACTTTGGAGTGTCTCAGGATGCAATGCCTGGACCTTTTCTCTGTCTTTCTTGGTGAATTCATGAGTTTCATGGTTTTAAATAGCATCTATACATTGACAAGTCTTATATGTATATCCTGAGGCTAAACCTCTTCCTGGATCTGCAGAATCTTGTAGAAACTGCCTTTTAGACATCTCTACTTAGACACCTAAAAGGTATGAAATTTAACTTAATCACACTGGAGACACAGATCTTCCTTACTTCATCTCCCCAACCTCTAGTAGTCACCATCTACCTAATTTTTCAGACAAAAAACCTTGGCATCACCATCGACTCCTCTCTCTCATATTCCCTATCCATTGCAAGATAAAATCCTGGTCAGGCTCTCTTTAACCTACATGAGAATCTTGCCACTTCTCACCATCTCCAGCATTATCATCTGGTCCATAATCTCTCACCTGGATTACTGCAACAGCTCCCTGCTTCTCCATCGGTTTATTCTCAACACAATAGTCAGACTGATCCCATTAAAATTAGGGTGCTAGAGCAGGTCACTCCTGTGCTTAAAACTGCAAAGCTTCCTATCTCTCTCGGAGTAAAAAACTAACCCCTTTATAATGGCATTTGAGTCCTGTATCATCTGGACACACATTGCTTCTCTGACCTCATTTTCAACTACCTTCTTCTTAGCTCACTCTGCTCCAGACAGGGTCCATCCCGCTGTCCCTCACAAAGAATGGCCATACTATTGCTTCTGGGATTTTGCACATGACAGTGCTTCTCCTGAAATGCTCTTTCCCTATACATTCTTATGACTCTCTTGCTCACCTCCTTCGTTTGTAGGTGTCATTTTCTCAGTGAGAACTACCCTGGCCAGATTCCAACACTATTCATACCCTCACTTGTTGTGCTTTTTCCATGCTACTTATCACCATTCAACATAAAGTTTATTTCGTTTGTACTAGTTTTGGTGGTGTTTATTGCTGTCTTCCCTTACTGCAGGGTCAGCAGATTATGGTCTGTGGGTCCCATCTGGTCTGCTACCTGTGTTTATAAATTACGTGTTAATGGAACACAGCAATGCTCATTCATTTGTGCACTGCTTACACGCTGTCTATGACTGCTTTCGTGCAGCAATGGCAGAGTTGAGCAGTTGCAAAGGAAATCCTGTCTCTCACAAAGCCAAAAATATTTGCTATCTGACTCTTTACTGGAACGTAAGGTCCCCAAGGGCAGAGATTTTTGTCTGTTTTATTCACTGCTGTATCCCCTGTGCCTAGAAAAGTGCCTGTCATGGTAGTCACGCAATAAGTATTTGTTGAATTAACAACTACGCATTATCTTATTTATTTATACAAATTCAAAAAATTGAATTCTATCTTACAAAGAGCCTGAGACGAACAGAATTACATAGCTTACTAGGATTCTAGCAGAAGCAGTCTGGCCTTAGAGCTATCTCACAGTCCATATTGAAGAGAATGCTTTTGTAGTGAAAGTGGCATGGTAGTGGAGCGACAGAATGGGCTTTGTCAGTCTAATTTGTCCAATGCAAAAATTAGCTCATATGAGAGTTTAATGAATGCTAATTGATGCAGATGTATTTATGGCATAAATTGAAGAGGAAAGGTATTGGGAAACACATTGGCCCAATGTGTCGTATCTAAAATTATTTTTTACATGATGCCTTCAGTCATATGTCAGCAGTTATTGCTTTCCCGCAAGGAAATGTTCACATTTTATTTACTTAATACATCTATTAAGTATAAAAGGGCCAGAATCTGGTTTTTAAATATATACACATATAAAATAAAAGGTTTTTATTTTATGAACTCAGCTTATTGTGAATCAAATTTTGTTCCTATAGAATGGCAAATGCACAATAAAATAATGTGACATATTATTATTAATCAAATAGGTACCAGTTTTATTTGCTTATTTGTAATTAATACCACAAAAGGATTATGAGTACAAGCACATTTATGTTAGGTGCTTTTACAGATTGAATATTTCTAAACAGACTGTGCAATTCTAAGAATATGAGAAAATACTGTTGACATGTCTCAAGGCCTATGTTCAGATTCAAAATTTATAACATTTCTACTCAGTGTGGCCACATGGTGGTGTAAAACAATAAGATATGGGTAAACAAAAAAAAATCACAGCCCACAATCAGCTGTGTGGTCTCACTGGGCTGACTGGCTGAGACCTTGAAAAGTCATTCCGTTCATCACCTTGCCTTTAGGCAGGATCACACTTAAACCTTTCAAACGAGACTGATGAGAATCTATTCTGTTTTAAAGACCTCCACAGAAGGACATTGCTCTGCTTTCCTCACTGATTACAGAGTTTCACAGCCATAAATAGCATCTTCTGCAGTTTTAGTCTGCTGGCTTTAGTTCTTTCTCCAGTGTTAATGTAACCCAACTATGCCATATTCTCTGAATAGAAGTTCTAAACATCCTCACAATAATTTATTAATCTTCTTTTCCCTATGTTAATTAATTAACCCCACTTGCTTCCGTTTTCTCAAAAATGTCCTTTTTTTTTTTTGTTGCCTTGAGTCAGTTTTGTGGTTGCATTTCCAATTTATTTAAGTTTCTCCTTTTCTGCCTTCTACAATTGGAAATTGAACTCTCACAAGTCTAAGGATAATCTGTTATCTTTATATGCATCTATTTCATTTATGTAATTGTATAGGTACTTCTTAAAGGTGTGTGTATGAGATCGAACTACAGAATTCTTTTGTATTATCAATATGTTTAGGAGGTTGTTTCCTTTCTCCTGTACTTAAAAAAGCTCAAGAACATATGTATGTATATTGTTCATTTTAGATGAATTAATATTGATGCAGAGTACGTTTTTCTTTTGAATATATGTACACACTAATATTAAAGATGATATACTTATGGGGAGAAGAGCTAAACTAGTAAATTCATTCAAGCCAACACACACACACACACACACTCACACACACACACTCACACACACACACCCACGAAGCATTTTTATGTAGGCTCACATATTTTCCACATAGTAGCCAGTCACAATGTTCTTTCAAAAACTGTAAAGGAAAATTACCTCAAAACCCAAGCTCCTACGGTAGCCTCCAATTCTTAACAGGCTGTTTTCCTCTTCAACACATTTTCCATAACTCTCCAGTCAAGCCCCCAACCCCACCCCTTGGCCCCGCCCTGCTATTCCTAAACCAGAACTTTGTGCTTTTTCTGAATAAGCTTCACATTTTGTCATTACCTCTGTTTACTTGCTTATTGCCTCCTTTCTCTAGTCCTGTGCTGTCCAATATGGGAACAACTAGCCATCTGTGGTTATTTTTATTTAAATGAATTAAAATTAAAATTTTAAATTTAGTTTCTTGGGTACACAAGCACATTTCAGGTGTTCAGTAGCCCCATGTGGCTGGTGGATATCATCCTCAGTGACACAGAATATCTTCATCATCTCTGGCAGTTCTATCTGACAGTGCTGATCTAGACTGTAAGCTACCGGAGCCTACCATTACAGTGCCTCCTACAACGCCTGGTAATAGTTGTTGCTCAGTAAATTTTTAATAAACACTTTGTCTATTTAAGTGATCAGTAATTCACATCTGCTGTGTTTGGGCTTTCCCTCAGTTATCCATCTTCCTTCCCCCTTACTGCCTGCCCCTAGTCATTTGACAATAATTCACAGGGAGACTCAGCTTCAGTAATGCTCTGGGTTCAGATGTTTCCGTAGTTGGTGGTCATTGAAGAAGTTTTTCGGTCTCTGGACTTTTGTAACAAGCCTTCTTCTATGCCTAATTGCCTGATTCTAATATCTGGAAATTTTTCCTGAGACTGAGTCTTTACCTATTGCAGTCCAAATCGAGTTTATAGGTTCCTGCCTTGATTATAATTCCAGATTCTGATGATTATTGGAGTTCTAGCCATGCTCCTGCAAGACTATCAAGTCATAGATGGGAATTTTTCTTGAGGGTTACTGCCTGCCTGCTAGTCTGAAGTTTCAAATATTGCCTGTTCCTAGATTCTCAACTGGTAACAACAAACAACAACAGTACTACTACTACTATTTGTAACAGCAGCCGATATTTACTGAGAGCTTACCATGTACATAGCAAGTGCTTTTACATCTCATTTAATTCCTAAAACCAAGCTATAACTTGAAGAAGCTGAGGTTTAAGGAAGTTAATTTTCTAAAAAGTAGATGGCAGAGTCAGAATTCAACTAGATATATGGGGCGCCTGATGCTAATTTCATGTCAAGCTGTTGACTGTTGGTGTACTCTCTAAGAGCTATATTCACTGTGGCTGATTAAACTGTGTGTAATGCTATCGCCTGGTGACGCCTGGTCCTCCTCCCTTATCCCCCACTCATGCTTGTCTCACTAGCAGACAAGTCCTATACTTAGTTCTGACTTATTAATATAACATGGTCAATTCTTTTCCTTTTCTGGCTGTGTCAAGAGAGGTGTTATTATATCTACAGAAAATATATGCCTGATTGAAGAGGAATGGATAAATAGAACTCATTTCAGATATTTTTATGAAGTTTTATTTTTGATTTCTTTTCTGTGTGGAGCCCAAAATCAGCAAATGTTTCTTGTTTTATTATAATAGGCAAGATTTGGAGTCATGGCAACATGCAAAAAGTATGAAGACACGATGCTGATCTCTATGAGCTTCCAATTGGGCTATCAATATGACGTCCATATTTAGCATATTTGACATGCCAAAATATCAGGCATTTTATATCCACAAAGAACCACGCAAATGTTAAGTACATTATGTTAACTAAGAAGTACAGATCATAAGTGCTATAGAATTTTAAAGAGGAAAACGATTACCTTTTACTGTAATGGAATTTTCAGTGCTGAGACCTGAAGAATGGCTAGCATTATTTTTAAATAGGAATGAAGAAAAGGTAGCATTTTTTTTTTATTTGGTTGGGGAGCAGGGACATATCACATGCTAGGAAATTGAAAGTAGAGGTATTAATGAAGAATCTTAGGAGAAGCAGAGGGTTTGTGTAGAGGAATAGAGGGGGAAAAAGCTAGAAAATTATGTTGGGGACAGATTATGATAAACCTTGGATTTCAGGTGGATGAATTTAAACTTTATTCTATAGATGCAAGGGACAATTGAGTTTTTGGAGGGAGGTAACATGGGAACTTCTAGTTTAAAAATCTCAGCCATTGCTAGTCTGGATTTAATAATGGGAAGGAGGTCTTACCTGGCCATGACCTGCCAGGCTTGTGTTTAATAGGGACAGTGACACTCTCTAGCTATATTGGGAACAATCCAGGGTTATCTCTATTTTGCTTTTTAGGTATGAGTTTATAAGTGGTGTCCTTAATATCTGGACCCCATTTGCTCTCTGGAATGAAGAAGATTGTCTTACCATGTACATTGCTAAGCTCTCAGTAAATATTGATTGGCTGCTGCTACAAATAGTAATAGTAGTATTACTGTTGTTTGTTGTTGGGTCCTGATAGGGCCATATGGATATAGGAAGGGATCTAAATACATATGAGTACTGGATTTGTATTTGCATATTCATGAGTTTCCCTGTTCCACAAAGATGAGGATACTAAGATGGGTCAGCCATTCCTATCATTAAAGTCTAATGAGGAAGGAAATATAATTATATCACAGTGAGTAAAGTGGATAAATCAATATATGTACTAAAGCAGTTGAGAGGGTTGGTGGTATTCAGGGAGGGGGACCTGGGTCAGCTTCAAATGATGAATAGGAGTTAGCCAAACAAAGAGAGCCTAAGCCGGAGAAGGGCATTCTGGGCTTAGCATACAACTTAAACACAGGTGCAGAGGTTTGAAGCAGGAGGAAGAGCAGGAAACTCCAAAAGTACCATCTTGCTGCATTTTGAGCAGGGGAGAGAAGGCAGAGGAAAGGCATAAAGAAGGCTGGATTTCATCCCGTGGGTAATGGGGAACTGTTGTATGGTATTAAATGGAAAGTGGTTCTGTGGTTGAGAGAGAGAACCTTGATAACGCTTTAGAGGATGTATTTGAGTGAGAAGACTGGAGGTGGTAGGTGATTGCGGGAATTCTGGGGGACAGCAGACAAGTCTAAACTAGGGCAGTGACTATAAGAACACAGGAAATTGAGATAATAACACCATTCTTAAGGACAAAGTTAACTAACAAGGAATGTGAGGAGAAGGCATTTTTGAGCTTAAATATGGTACATTCGCAATAAACATACGTGTGCATGTGTCTTTGTAGTAGAATAATTTATAATCCTTTGGGTATATACCCAGTAGTGGGATGGCTGGGTCACATGGTACATCTAGTTCTAGATCCTTGAGGAATTGCCATACTGTTTTCCATAATGGTTGAACTAGTTTACAATCCCACCAACAGTGTAAAAGTGTTCCTATTTCTCCACATCCTCTCCAACACCTGTTGTTTCCTGATTTTTTAATGATTGCCATTCTGGTGTGAGATGGTATCTCATTGTGGTTTTGATTTGCATTTCTCTGATGGCGAGTGATGATGAGCATTTTTTCACATGTCTGTTGGCTGTATGAATGTCTTCTTTTGAGAAATGTCTGTTCATATTCTTTGCCCACTTTTTGATGGGGTTGTTTGTTTTTTTCTTGTATATTTGTTTGAGTTCTTTGTAGATTCTGGATATTAGCCCTTTGTCAGATGAGTAGATTGCAAAAATGTTCTCCCATTCTGTAGGTTGCCTGTTCACTCTGATGGTAGTTTCTTTTGCTGTGCAGAAGCTCTTTAGTTTAATTAGATCCCATTTGTCAATTTTGGCTTTTGCTGCCGTTGCTTTATTGCGGCACTATTCACAATAGCAAAGACTTGGAATCAACCCAAATGTCCATCTGTGACAGACTGGATTAAGAAAATGTGGCACATATACACCATGGAATACTATGCAGCCATAAAAAAGGATGAGTTTGCGTCCTTTGTAGGGACATGGATGCAGCTGGAAACCATCATTCATAGCAAACTATCACAAGAAGAGAAAACCAAACACTGCATGTTCTCACTCATAGGAGGGAACTGAACAATGAGATCACTTGGACTTGGGAAGGGGAACATCACACACTGGGGCCTATCATGGGAAGGGGGGAGGGGGGAGGGATTGCACTGGGGAGTTATACATGATATAAATGATGAATTGATGGGTGCTGATGAGTTGATGGGTGCAGCACACCAACATGGCACAAGTATACATGTGTAACAAACCTGCACGTTATGCACATGTACCCTAGAACTTAAAGTATAATAAAAATTAAAAAAATAAATAAATAAATAAATAAAATAAAATAAAAAAATATGGTACATTCCAGGTCCTGTGTGATTTAGTCTCAGACTAGTGTGGGCTTTCATAGAGGACGAGGCTTTGAAGAAGTTATTGTTCCTATTAATAGTCCTATTAATCTTGTGAGGAAAGGAAAACCTAAAACTGACTTCTTTCCTTTTCCAGATGAATGAACTAATATCTGATGCTCAAGGAAACCATAAATGATAAAACGCTAATGGGCTCAGCCTGAAGCCAACTGTGTAACTCTTTGGTGGAGACTCACTGGTAATCACAGGCCAGCAGTCAAATTAAATAATCTGTTGCTCTGATTCTCTGGAGTGTTGATGGTACCTGGTAAGCCTTAGAGACACTTCCTTAGCACTCATTTTTCAAGATCTCCTCCTGGAGCATCCCCACAGGGAATTTTCCTACCAGTGACCTGTCTCATGCCCCACCATATCCCCGGTCACTCTCCCATGATGGAGAGTCAAGCGTCCATTCTTGGAACATTTCCCTACCAGCAGAGGGAACCCTCACCTTCTGGTATGAATGGAAATCCGGAATGTAGGGTTCTCCCATCTTAAGCATGATCCTGAAATTTTATTTAACGTTTTGTGGGATCAAAGGAAAGGGAACAATTAGCAAACACTGAAAAATGTCATATTAGGTCATGTTGAAAGGGGACAAAAGCTAGAGGAGAGCCTGGCTGTACAAAAATAGGCAATCCTGAATTTAACTTTGCTTTCAGTTATTCACAGCAGTAGTTTCTGGAGCCAATATAAAATGTAAAGCAGTTGGAAATAAGAGGACTTAGAGCAGAAAATAAACCCATTCACAGCAGAGAAACAGCTTACAGAGAAAGTAGCCAGAACTAACTGTCTTGTTACTCTCTAGAAGTAAAGAAATCAAAGCACAATCTTAAGGCTTGTAGCAAGTCGAGGGGTGTGGCTTGCACTCCATCTCCTGATCTCTGCTTGGGTAGGAAAAAAATCTCTCAGAATATATACAGATTATACAGCCTGATAAAATATCTTGATTATTTAGCAAATAGTGGAACTCAATCACAGTCATAAACTCAGCTGCCTATTTCTCAAGAGCCTGAGACCTGTAGGCAAAGAGGGAGAGAATGAGGAAAACAGTGATTAGCCAGCATAGGCAGGCCCTGATATGGTAAACTGATTCTTTGAAACTTGGAGTTCATTTTCTAATAGAACCAAAGTATCTTATACACTGTTGTGAGGTTGTCAAGGCAGCCTACAAATATCTGTTTAAACCAAAGTTTACTGAAATGATACACATTTATCAGTTATGCAATGTTTTGCCAATGACATAAAACTAAATAAAAGGGTAAAGTGACTTAAAACGTTTGAATTTTTAAACTGAGTAGAATCAGGTTTCCTTTTCGGTATTTTTCAACTGCAGTCACTCTTGTAAACTTTAGGTAGCTACACTGTGCATTGTGTGGGCTGTCCTGTGCATTGCAGGAAG
Source organism: Rhinopithecus roxellana (assembly GCF_007565055.1). Taxonomy (NCBI): domain Eukaryota; kingdom Metazoa; phylum Chordata; class Mammalia; order Primates; family Cercopithecidae; genus Rhinopithecus; species Rhinopithecus roxellana. The sequence continues at coordinate 115,141,992 of NC_044549.1, read as the reverse complement.
CTGTGTTTCTAGGCGCCCCCTCAACATGCCAATCGTGCTTACCAGTTACTTTGGCCACCCAAATACCCTCACTCACTTTCCAAGAGATGGGGAGGGGCTGAGATCCACTCAGAGATGTTCATGGAGATTCTGAAGAGGAGGCGCGTTAAAGGTTGATGGAACGGATGCTTAATATTTTGAAGTTGAATTTCACTTTATAACACTTTTTTTTTTCTTTTTTGAGATGGAATTTCACTCTTGTCACCTAGGTGCAATGGCGTGATCTTGGCTCACTGCAACCTCCACCTCCCTGGTTCAAGTGATTCTCCTGCCTCAACCTCCCGAGTAGCTGAGATTACAGGCACCCACCACCACGCCCAGCTAATTTTTTGTATTTTTAGTAGAGAGGGGTTTTCTGCATGTTGGCCAGGCTGGTCTCGAACTCCTGACCCCAGGTGATCCACCTGGCTCAGCTTCCCAAAGTGCTGGGATTACAGGTGTGCACTCTGCCAAGATAGAGGACAGCTGTAAGATAACATATAAACATGTGCTAATTTTTATAAATTATATATATATTCAGAGCAGACATCAGGCAGAATTATGATGTGCTTAAACTTGCTTTCAGCACTTTTCTAGACCCCTTTGAATAGTCCATGTCTCTGCTCTGGGATCTTCTTTCTTTCCAATGTGCTCTGCTTGTACTAAAATCTTCCACTGTGAAACCCACCTAGGCCTGGTCCCTCAGGACAGTATTATAGGATTCAATCTTTCCCTCTCTCAAATATCCATCCAAGCGTATCAACTCTGTATCTAATTTTTTCAAGTACACAGTACATCTAGAGATAAGTAGGTAATTTCAGAGGCATCAAAAAATATTCTGGCTCACAAATCTTTCCCTCAGTGACTTAAACTGCCATAAAATGACAGTTACTTCTTTAGGTTGAGATATTAAGTGGTATTGCACATTTGTGTTTCATTGGAAGGTGAAGGTATTATTTCTTCTTAATAATTTTGAATAAATTATTTTTCATCAGAATAACAGAGAGACAATACGGCATACAGGTTGAAAACTCTGACTTGGAAGCTAGACAGCTTTTGTTTGAATCTTAATCCTGTCATTTCCTGGCTGTGTAACTTTGATCAAGTTACTTAACCTATCTGACCCTCAGTTTCATCATAGTACAATGTGGATAATAGTTGCCAACCTCATAGAGTTGTCAGGAGGAGTAAATGCCCTGTTAAATGTAATGCATATTAGCAGTGCCTGATACTTGGGAAGTACTCAGTAAGTGGTAACTTCCCAGTTAGTATTCTGCCCAGGTCTTAACACTGATAGTTTGGAAAATAAAATGCACATTGACTTGTTGAAAAGTTTATACCCAAATAGGCTTACTGAGACTGCTTCGAAAGGGTATTGATTATCTCGTTATTAAAATTTTTTCTTGAGCTTGCAAAATTTACACAAGCTTACAACTAATACAGGTAGTGTAGGTTTGTGAGTCCACAATGAGAATGCCATTTCTTTGGTGCAGGCTTCTTTAACCTTTATATTTACATTTAACCCTTGAATATTATTGTTTTCTACTCTGTCATAATAACACTTTGCTTATGTCATCTCTTAGAGCCCTCTAACTCTCTCTTTTAAATTAGCTATTGGTATTCTTTAAAGCCATCTTCAGTAGAAAGCAATTTTCTGGAGGTCAAGGATCATGTCTCACTTACTATGAATTCACCAAAGACTTGCACAGTGCAGGCATATGCCACGTGATTATTAAATGAATGAATAGTCATAAGCTCTACAAGGGCAGGGATTTTTGAAGTTTTGCTCCTTGCCATCTATATCAGCAAGTATCTAGAATGGTGATTGGGACATAGTAAGTGAATAAACATTTGCTAAGTGATTTTGTTAAATGAAGGGAGGCACAGATGTGCTGTTGAAGTTAAAATGGGATTCTATATATTAAACCAACATTTTCACTGATTACATTAAACATTTTGAGATATATTCCTCCAGAACAAAATTTGCACTGGGGAAACAAACTATGATATATAAACTGGTACATTTACTTACTCCTTTGGAAATATTTCTCTGAGGTAGGGGAGGACAGTGATGGTCAGTACTCATAAGCTATATTCTCCTGTCTCTAGCCATAGGTATCACTTCATTCATTCAACCAAAAGCTATTGACCTCTTGCTTCATGAAGGGCACTGTGGCTGATGATGGGCCACATGAGACACGAAGGATATGAAAAGGTGTTGATCACAGAATTCATGTCTGAGTACCTGGAATAAAGTGTTATGCTCTTGGCAATTGTGAATAAAGTGTGATGGTCTTAACTAGTCCGCTTCTAAGAGAAAATGCGTTGCTCATGTCTCTAATGAAGAAGCAAGTCTAGGTGATCTCATTCCTCTTTTCTGTTTGGACCAGGGTGGCAGTCAAGTTTTAGAGACCAATGAAATCATCTAGTCCAAAAATCTTGGTCAAACCATGCTTGACTAACAATAAAAATGTATGAACTAAGAGATTTAAAGGAAAAATCAGTGAGCAGCAGTGGAAGAAGGGCAGAAGAAAATAAAGGGCAGAGGAAAACAAATCTCCATTATCTGGTCATAACTGTGATGCCCACACTTTTGATCCCATGCTAGGGTTGACCATACACCTAGGTTTTCCCAAGATAGTCCTAGTCCATCCTTGTCCTAGGGTAATAAGGCCCCTTTCACTGAAAGGGGTTTAGATGTCACGGTTTCAATGACAAATTATGTGAATGCCTATTATTCTCTCAGGGGAGATGTTTCAGAGTGTGTTTGCACATTGTACAGCCAGCCTCCATGGTTAAATATACCTGTTGAGTACTCTACAAAGAGAACGATATATCCTTTCTCTACTAGGATTGTAAGCTCTTCAAGGGAAGAAATCTCATTTTCTTCTTTTCTTATTCATTCTTCCTAACAAGAGCTGATTATATAATAGGCTGCAATAAATTCTTATTAAATTATATTGAACTTTTCCCCTAAGAGCCTACAGAAAAAAATGCATATACATGCACACTTTTTTTCTTCCTATAAGGTATATATTTTCTTAGAGATAACATGTATTTATCTTCAGTCAGCTGAACTGCTGGATGGCTTTCTTTTTTTTTTTTAATTTTTTTATTTATTTATTTTTTTACAAAACACTCTTTTTTTATTTTTTTATTTTTATTTTTTATTATACTTTAAGTTCTAGGGTACATGTGCATAACATGCAGGTTTGTTACATATGTATACTTGTGCCATGTTGGTGTACTGCACCCATCAACTCATCAGCACCCATCAATTCGTCATCTATATCAGGTATAACTCCCAATGCAATCCCTCCCCCCTCCCCCCTCCCCATGATAGGCCCCGATGTGTGATGTTCCCCTTCCTGAGTCCAAGTGATGTCATTGTTCAGTTCCCACCTATGAGTGAGAACATGCAGTGTTTGGTTTTCTGTTCTTGTGATAGTATGCTAAGAATGATGGTTTCCAGCTGCATCCATGTCCCTACAAAGGACGCAAACTCATCCTTTTTTATGGCTGCATAATATTCCATGGTGTATATGTGCCACATTTTCTTAATCCAGTCTGTCACAGATGGACATTTGGGTTGATTCCAAGTCTTTGCTATTGTGAATAGTGCCGCAATAAACATGCGTGTGCGTGTGTCTTTATAGCAGCATGATTTATAATCCTTTGGGTATATACCCAGTAGTGGGATGGCTGGGTCATATGGTACATCTAGTTCTAGATCCTTGAGGAATTGCCATACTGTTTTCCATAATGGTTCAACTAGTTTACAATCCCACCAACAGTGTAAAAGTGTTCCTATTTCTCCACATCCTCTCCAGCACCTGTTGTTTCCTGACTTTTTAATGATTGCCATTCTAACTGGTGTGAGATTGTATCTCATTGTGGTTTTGATTTGCATCTCTCTGATGGCCAGTGATGATGAGCATTTTTTCATGTGTCTGTTGGCTGTATGAATGTTTTCTTTTGAGAAATGTCTGTTCATATTCTTTGCCCACTTTTTGATGGGGTTGTTTGTTTTTTCTTGTAAATTTGTTTGAGTTCTTTGTAGATTCTGGATATTAGCCCTTTGTCAGATGAGTAGATTGCAAAAATTTTTTCCCATTCTGTAGGTTGCCTGTTCACTCTGATGGTAGTTTCTTTTGCTGTGCAAAAGCTCTTTAGTTTAATTAGATCCCATTTGTCAATTTTGGCTTTTGCTGCCTTTGCTTTTGGTGTTTTAGACATGAAGTCCTTGCCCATGCCTATGTCCTGAATGGTACTACCTAGGTTTTCTTCTAGGGTTTTTATGGTATTAGGTCTAACATTTAAGTCTCTAATCCATCTTGAATTAATTTTCGTATAAGGAGTAAGGAAAGGATCCAGTTTCAGCTTTCTACTTACGGCTAGCCAATTTTCCCAGCACCATTTATTAAATAGGGAATCCTTTCCCCATTTCTTGTTTCTCTCAGGTTTGTCAAAGATCAGATGGCTGTAGATGTGTGGTATTATTTCTGAGGACTCTATTCTGTTCCATTGGTCTATATCTCTGTTTTGGTTACTGTAGCCTTGTAGTATAGTTTGAAGTCAGGTAGCGTGATGCCTCCAGCTTTGTTCTTATGACTTAGGATTGTCTTGGCAATGCAGGCTCTTTTTTGGTTCCATATGAACTTTAAAGCCGTTTTTTCCAATTCTGTGAAGAAACTCATTGGTAGCTTGATGGGGATGGCATTGAATCTATAAATAACCTTGGGCAGTATGGCCATTTTCATGATATTGATTCTTCCTATCCATGAGCATGGTATGTTCTTCCATTTGTTAGTGTCCTCTTTTATTTCACTGAGCAGTGGTTTGTAGTTCTCCTTGAAGAGGTCCTTTACATCCCTTGTAAGTTGGATTCCTAGGTATTTTATTCTCTTTGAAGCAATTGTGAATGGAAGTTCATTCCTGATTTGGCTCTCTGTTTGTCTGTTACTGGTGTATAAGAATGTTTGTGATTTTTGCACATTAATTTTGTATCCTGAGACTTTGCTGAAGTTGCTTATCAGCTTAAGGAGATTTTGGGCTGAGACAATGGGGTTTTCTAAATATACAATCATGTCATCTGCAAACAGGGACAATTTGACTTCTTCTTTTCCTAACTGGATACCCTTGATTTCTTTCTCTTGCCTGATTGCCCTAGCCAGAACTTTCAACACTATGTTGAATAGGAGTGGTGAGAGAGGGCATCCCTGTCTTGTGCCAGTTTTCAAAGGGAATTTTTCCAGATTTTGCCCATTCAGTATGATATTGGCTGTGGGTTTGTCATAAATAGCTCTTATTATTTTGAGGTACGTTCCATCAATACCAAATTTATTGAGCGTTTTTAGCATGAAGGGCTGTTGAATTTTGTCAAAAGCCTTTTCTGCATCTATTGAGATAATCATGTGGTTCTTGTCTTTGGTTCTGTTTATATGCTGGATTACTTTTATTGATTTGTGCATGTTGAACCAGCCTTGCATCCCAGGGATGAAGCCCACTTGATCATGGATAAGCTTTTTGATGTGCTGCTGGATCCGGTTTGCCAGTATTTTATTGAGGATTTTTGCGTCGGTGTTCATCAGGGATATGGGTCTAAAATTCTCTTTTTTTGTTGTGTCTCTGCCAGGCTTTGTTATCAGGATGATGTTGGCCTCATAAAATGAGTTAGGGAGGATTCCCTCTTTTTCTATTGATTGGAATAGTTTCAGAAGGAATGGTACCAGCTCCTCCTTGTACCTCTGGTAGAATTCAGCTGTGAATCCATCTGGTCCTGGACTTTTTTTGGTGGGTAGGCTATTAATAATTGCCTCAATTTCAGAGCCTGCTATTGGTCTATTCAGGGATTCAATTTCTTCCTGGTTTAGTCTTGGAAGAGTGTAAGTGTCCAGGAAATTATCCGTTTCTTCTAGATTTTCTAGTTGATTTGTGTAGAGGTGTTTATAGTATTCTCCGATGGTAGTTTATATTTCTGTGGGGTCGGTGGTGATATCCCCTTTATCATTTTTTATTGCGTCTATTTGATTCTTCTCTCTTTTCTTCTTTATTAGTCTTGCTAGCGGTCTGTCAATTTTGTTGATTTTTTCAAAAAACCAACTCCTGGATTCATTGATTTTTTGGAGGGCTTTTTGTGTCTCTATCTCCTTCAGTTCTGCTCTGATCTTAGTTATTTCTTGCCTTCTGCTAGCTTTTGAATGTGTTTGCTCTTGCTTCTCTAGTTCTTTTAATTGTGATGTTAGAGTGTCAATTTTAGATCTTTCCAGTTTTCTCTTGTGGGCATTTAGTGCTATAAATTTCCCTCTACACACTGCTTTAAATGTGTCCCAGAGATTCTGGTAAGTTGTATCTTTGTTCTCATTGGTTTCAAAGAACATCTTTATTTCTGCCTTCATTTTGTTATGTACCCAGTAGTCATTCAGGAGCAGGTTGTTCAGTTTCCATGTAGTTGAGCTGTTTTGATTGAGTTTCTTAGTCCTGAGTTCTAGTTTGATTGCACTGTGGTCTGAGAGACAGTTTGTTATAATTTCTGTTCTTGTACATTTGCTAAGGAGTGCTTTGCTTCCAATTATGTGGTCAATTTTGGAATAAGTGCGATGTGGTGCTGAGAAGAATGTATATTCTGTTGATTTGGGGTGGAGAGTTTTATAGATGTCTATTAGGTCCACTTGGTGCAGAGATGAGTTCAATTCCTGGATATCCTTGTTGACTTTCTGTCTCGTTGATCTGTCTAATGTTGACAGTGGAGTGTTGAAGTCTCCCATTATTATTGTATGGGAGTCTAAGTCCCTTTGTAAGTCTCTAAGGACTTGCTTTATGAATGTGGGTTCTCCTGTATTGGGTGCATATATATTTAGGATAGTTAGCTCTTCCTGTTGAATTGATCCCTTTACCATTATGTAATGGCCTTCTTTGTCTCTTTTGATCTTTGACGGTTTAAAGTCTGTTTTATCAGAGACTAGGATTGCAACCCCTGCTTTTTTTTGTTCTCCATTTGCTTGGTAGATCTTCCTCCATCCCTTTATTTTGAGCCTATGTATGTCTCTGCATGTGAGATGGGTCTCCTGAATACAGCAGACTGATGGGTCTTGACTCTTTATCCAGTTTGCCAGTCTGTGTCTTTTAATTGGAGCATTTAGTCCATTAACATTTAAGGTTAATATTGTTATGTGTGAACTTGATCCTGCCATTATGATATTAACTGGTTATTTTGCTCGTTAGTTGATGCAGTTTCTTCCTAGCCTCAATGGTCTTTACATTTTGGCATGTTTTTGCAATGGCTGGTAGTGGTTGTTCCTTTCCATGTTTAGTGCTTCCTTCAGGGTCTCTTGTAAGGCAGGCCTGGTGGTGACAAAATCTCTAAGCATTTGCTTATCTGTAAAGGATTTTATTTCTCCTTCACTTATGAAACTTAGTTTGGCTGGATATGAAATTCTGGGTTTAAAATTCTTTTCTGTAAGAACGTTGAATATTGGCCCCCACTCTCTTCTGGCTTGTGGAGTTTCTGCCGAGAGGTCTGCTGTTAGTCTGATGGGCTTCCCTTTCTGGGTAACACGACTTTTCTCTATGGCTGCCCTTAAGATTTTTTCCTTCATTTCAACTTTGGTGAATCTGGCAATTATGTGTCTTGGAGTTGCTCTTCTCGAGGAGTATCTTTGTGGTGTTCTCTGTATTTCCTGAATTTGAATGTTGGCCTGCCCTACTAGGTTGGGGAAGTTCTTCTGGATGATATCCTGAAGAGTGTTTTCCAACTTGGTTCCATTTCCCCCCTCACTTTCAGGCACCCCAATCAGACGTAGATTTGGTCTTTTTACATAATCCCATACTTCTTGCAGGCTTTGTTCATTTCTTTTTCTTCTTTTTTCTTTTGGTTTCTCTTCTCGCTTCATTTCATTCATTTGATCCTCAATCGCTGATACTCTTTCTTCCAGTTGATTGAGTCGGTTACTGAGGCTTGTGGATTTGTCACGTATTTCTCGTGTCATGGTTTTCATCTCTGTCATTTCATTTATGACCTTCTCTGCATTAATTATTCTAGCTATCAATTCTTCCACTCTTTTTTCAAGATTATTAGTTTCTTTGCGCTGGGTACGTAATTCCTCCTTTAGCTCTGAGAAGTTTGATGGACTGAAGCCTTCTTCTCTCATCTTGTCAAAGTCATTCTCTGACCAGCTTTGATCCATTGCTGGCGATGAGCTGCGCTCCTTTGCAGGGGGAGATGCACTCTTATTTCTTGAATTTCCAGCTTTTCTGCCCTGCTTTTTCCCCATCTTTGTGGATTTATCTGCCTCTGGTCTTTGATGATGGTGACGTACTGATGGGGTTTTGGTATAGGTGTCCTTCCTGTTTGATAGTTTTCCTTCTGACAGTCAGGACCCTCAGCTGTAGGTCTGTTGGAGATTGCTTGAGGTCCACTCCAGACCCTGTTTGCCTGGGTATCAGCAGCAGAGGTTGCAGAAGATAAAATATTGCTGAACAGCGAGTGTACCTGTCTGATTCTTACTTTGGAAGCTTCCTCTCAGGGGTGTACTCCACCCTGTGAGGTGTGAGGTGTCAGACTGCCCCTAGTGGGGGATGTCTCCCAGTTAGGCTACTCAGGGGTCAGGTACCCACTTGAGCAGGCAGTCTGTGCATTCTCAGATCTCAGCCTCCGTGTTGGGAGATCCACTGCTCTCTTCAAAGCTGTCAGACAGAGTCGTTCGCATCTGCACAGGCCTCTGCTGCTTCCTCTTTTTCTGGATGGCTTTCTTATAGAATTTATCTGATGCAATCTATAGCAACTTTGATTTTTATGCTGAGATTGTACTTTCCAAACTCATATTTTCTAGCTTTTAATTTATACATTTAAACCAGAAACCGGGCTAATAAACACTTAGATGCATTTCACTACCTCACAGATTATGCAACACACACAAGAACACTGATAACAGAAAGGCAAGTTTCTATACACTGTTCCTTGGATAAAAAGGGGACACAAACAGAGCTGAAGAAAAAAAAAACAACAGGGATCTAGATATGGTGAACAGCATAGGCAAAGTTATGGAGTTGGGAAGTGGAATGCTACGTGTGTTGAAAGCAAACAGTTTTTTATTTATCACGTGCTCACTATATGTGTTTATAGTATTTATATTACCTGAGCTTTAGAGACAGAATACATGGGAGAACTGAGAGACTGAATTATTTTACCACAGTTGTTGAATTTACAAGGTAGTCTCCCCTTTCCTCTCCTTAGAAGCTTTTGCACCCTTGAACTAGTTCATGGTATGGGCGTTAGGAAAATTCTGCATTCCTTTTGTGGCACAGTACAATACTCATTTGTTTATTTTGAGGTTTGCGTGAAGGGGGGTAATGCAGGCAGATGATGCTTTTTTTCCTTCTATTTTAAAAACCACAGCTTGCATGATATTTGTCTTCTTAAAAATTGTGTTTTTAATTTTGCAAATGTACCCAGAGGCATTAAGTAATGGCAGCATATTTATAAATTAAAATATAAATAAATAATTTTGGAAAGCAATAACAGCTGGAAAGTATTTTTTCATGTGAGTTTCCTTAAAAGGAAAGCAATAAACAGTTTTTCTTGGGAGTGAAGAAAGAAACCATACCAGTTCACAGAGGATCAGACAGTGCAGCAAGAGCTTCTTAACAAAATTTCAAATTTTATGAGGACTTGAAAGAGAAAAAGCATATCCCTTGAAGGAAGGTAGAGGACTCCAGGGTGTGTGCGTTGGCTTGGTGGGGAGGATTGAGGGCGGGGGAAAGTGTTAAATACTAGAAAAAAAAATTCATGATGCAGGCATGATGACTCTGCTTCTTACTGAGTTTATATAATCAACTTGATCCTGGATAGAAGGGAGTTAATGGTGACCCTGTTAAGGTACTTCTGAGCAGCTACTACTGCCCTGGGCATGATCAAAGGTGGACATCAGAAGACTCAACGCCCTGCCCAAATGGGATCCATTTTCACTCTTCCTGATTTAGGAAAGGACTCCTCCCGTCAAAGGGTTGGAGCTTGCATCCCTGAGAGACAATGCTGTGCTCTGGGAATAAGTGAAGATTTAGAAATTTACAGCCATGGCCAAAATTTTACAGAATTTATTTGAGGAAAGCAAAATCTTTTACAGAAATCTCTTGATAGAGGCAATTCAAAGACAATCTTTTGAGCAATTACACCTAAAACACAACAAACCCAGAAAAAGAATGTTTTGGAATCCCTACAAGAGTATCCAGACTATACTAGCAGAGAGAGAATTCAGTGGTTGGGGTTTATCCCTAGTTCCTTGGCGAGGGATCCAGAGGCTGAAGATTGATCCCAAAACGGAGTGAACAGCAAGGTTACATTATGCAGGTTTAAAATCCAAGCTTTGTTGGATTTTAAAATATTAGTAAAAAAAAAAGAGATAAAATGAAAATTTAAGTAGTGGCAAGTGCCGGCTTGCCATTCTATTCAATAAGGTTAAGCCCACAGGCAATGAATGGAATCAGTCCAATCATCAATAATCATTGCAAATTTGAAACCCATTTTTAAAATATAGGATAGATGTAAGGGTTTCCCTGATCAATGGCAAATAAATCAAACATCTTCCAGGCAAGTGGGTGGTCCTCTGAGCCATCCAGGATAAAAAGTAGTAATTAATTCAGGGCTAAGGAAGAGTTTGTTAGACAGATAAAGCCATCTATGAAAGACAGAATGATGATGATGAACAGCAAGAGCCAACAGGACAGTATCTTCATTACTTTGCTGAAGTAGTCCAAGCAGAGAAATCCTTGAGTTGTTGACAGCTTCTGATTATAATCTTCCTGTGGCATGATACACTGATAATTACAATAAATACTAAATGTTTATGTGAGCATATTTGTGTATAGGTTGTATACACAAAACCATGCACATAGTAGCAGATGATACAAAAAACTTTTAAGGACATTTCTGACACTACCTCTTTGCTTTTCTTCTCTTTCCGCCTCCCCTGCTTAAGATGCTAACCTTTGTACCATGTACTAATCTTTGTACCATGCTGTTCTGCTCTATTCTTGTCTGAAATGCATGTTAGCTGGCCACCAGTAATCCTAGAAGACAGCTGGGGGGACTGAAGTCTTGTATTATTCTGGTGGGGATATAAGCTAGAATATTGACTTGTTGCAGTTCTTGTGATTTAATTTGTGTTCACATGTTAATAAGGCTTAGGGAAATTCAAGTCATGTAAGACATAGAGCAAAAGCCATAAACTTTTCATTACGGAGTCTAGGTCACATAATTCCCAATAAATATTTTTGTTGACTTTTATAAAGGTCTGGAATAAGGAGCTCCCCTTTTATTCTGTATTTTAATACACAGACACCTGTTCTAAGGAAATCTTACCTACTTTAGAATTAGATTCGAGATTTAGATACCAAGAGTATGTGACTACTGGTAAGGAGCCCCCTTTGGTCGAAGAAACTCTTGGTGAATAAGTCAGTTCTACATTCTCAAGAAACCCATGCTATTTTAAGTTCAATTGGCATTCATGGAATATGCACCAGTAGCTGTATAGACAAGGCATAGCGACAGATAGTACAAAAAAAGAGGAGTTAATTCTACTGGGAGAAAGCAGAGTCAGAGAAACTAGGGCAGATAGGTCCTGAGAAGGGTTTCAGAGGTGACTAAAGAGGAAAAAGCTATTTTGAGCATAGAAGATGGCATAGGCAAATGTGTGGAAGCACAAAATAACATGCCATTCTTGGGGAGTATTTCAGTACTGAAATCTGTGTGTGTGTGTGTGTGTGTGTGTGTGAGAGTGTGTGTGTGCACGTGTGGCGCGATGGGAAAGGAGGCCAGAGTGACAAACAGAATCTTAATTACAAGATAATTTTTAATTTTTTTCTGGCCAGGAATTATTTTGTAGATTGTGGAGAGCCATTTAAGGTAATTAGTCTGGAAAGAGATGTGTTCAAATTTGTACTGCAAATAAAAAGCATACTACATATATAGTTAACTTGCTTTCCTAAATTAACAATATGGTGCTAATATATTCCACATTAGTAAATATTCATTTGTAGCATTAATTAAAATGATTGCATTGCATTCTGTGGGCATTTTAACTATTTAATTAATTAATCTCTTATGTTAGGCAATTAGAAAACTTGACAGTTAAGTTTTTGAGAGCAGTAAAAAGTTAAGTTTAGAACATGCTTTGCTTGAGATGCCTGTAATACAGCCAAATGGGGGTGCTTGAATATTCAGATGGTGCTGGAATATATAAAGGTGGAGCTTGAGGGGAAAGCTATGAGAATGTAGACATAAATATGGGAATCATTAGTATGTTGATTACTTAAAGTCAGAAGGGGATACTTAATGGCCAAGGAAAAGAAAATGTACAATTCTTTAAAGAAGTAAAGGGGATAGAACCTTTGGAAATACTGTTTCTAGGCAGTGAGTTCAGTAATAAGAGATTGGGAAAAAAAAGTCAGGGGGATGGGGAAAAAATCTGAAGAGTGTGATGTAGGAGGATCCAGAGGAAAAGAGAGAGTTGATTCCTATAACAACTTTTAGAAAGGTGAGACTAGGTAATACTATTATTATTATTTACTTTCCACAAAGGCTAAATGTCTTCTTGGGGCTAATACAATTGTAAACGTTAAAACTGGATTGCTAATACTGATCTTCTAGCTTCAGTTCTAACAGAACTGGATAATATGATTCAGGTAATTAAAGAAAGAGAGTATAAAAGAATAGCAGGATAAGCTTCAGAAGCTAAAATTAAGTTGGAATCTGTAGGAGATATAATGTATAGAAAAAGAACATGTTCTTAAATTAAAGCAGGCAAAGAAGGATATCCCAAAATAGGCTAGGAGAGAAAGCTGATAAAAATGTCTTGAAATGTTAAGTCTTGGCTTTCAAATTTGAGAATAAGGATGAGATAATCAGAGAAACCCTACCCAGTAGAGCTGATACTCTTCAACATAATAGACTGAAAACAAACATAACAAATAAGCTATTTTAAACAACAAGTTTTTTTTTTTTTTACTTTGAAAGAATTTTAAATACATAGAAAAGTTACAGAACAGTACAGTTAACGTATACCCTTTCACCCAGCTTCTCCAGCTTCATCTAACTTTAACAGCTTACATAATCATAGTACTATACAATTAACAAAACCAGGAAATTAATATGGGTACATTAATGTTAAACTATGGACTTTTTCAAATCTCACCAGGTTTTCCATTAATGTCCTTTTTCTTTTCCAGTATCCAATTTAGTTGTATAACCTTAGTCTCTCCAATCTTTGACATTTCCTCATTTTTCCCTATCTTTCATAGCCTTGACACTTTTAATGAGTACTGACTGGTTATTATGTAGAATGTCTTTCAAATTAGTTTTGTTTGATGTTTTTTCCATGATAAACTACACATTTTAGGCGAGACCACCATAAAAGTGATGTTGTGTCTTCGTTGCATACTGTCAGTGAGTATGTGATGGTGATGTCTTATTAATGGTATTATTAACTTTGATTACTTAATCACTTATTATAAAATGGCAAATATGGCCAGTTGCCCAAGGTGGTATCTGCTGGGTTTCTTCACCATAAAGTTAACAGCTATTTTTTTGTGATTGATAAGTAATTGGAGGACATATTTTGAGACTATGCAAACACGTTTTCAAACTTTTGCTCATTGATTTTAGCATCTACTAGTGGATGTTTTAAAAACTTTTTTTAAAAAAATTTACTTTAAATTAATAAATCTTATATTTTCAGAGATACTTTAAATTCAAAGCAAAATTGAGTAGAAAGTACAGAGTTCCCAGACACTCCCTGATCTCTTCCCCAACCCAGCACAACCTACCTCACTGTCAACATCCCTCACTAGAGTGATATATTTGTTACAATTGATGACTTATATTTACATCACCCCCAAAGTCTATAATTTATATTATAGTTCACTCTTGGTGCTGTACATTCTATGGGCTTTGACAAATGTACAACGATATATATCCTTCATTGTAGTACCACACGTAGTACTTTTACTCCTTAAAAATCTCTGTCTTTACCTACTCATCCCTCCCTCCCTCCTAAGCCCTGGCAACCAGTGATCTTTTTACATATTTTGCCTTTTCCAGAATGTCACATAGTTAAAATTGTACAATAGGTAGCCTTTCAGACTGGCTTTTCTCACTTGGTAATAGGCAGATAAGTTAATTTTTTTTTTCATAGCTTGAGAGCTCATTTTTAGTGCCAAACAGTATTCTATTGTCTAGATGTACCAAAAAGTTCATCTATTCACCTACTGAAGAACATCTTGGTTGCACTTATGTGTCTGCAATTATGAACAAAGTTGCTATAAATATTAGTATGCAGGTTTTCAGGTGGATATAGTTTTCATCTCCTTTGTGTAAATATCATGCAGAACAATTGTTAGATTCTATGATAAGAGTATGCCATAATTTTATAAGAAACTGTCAAACTGCCTTCCACAGTGGCTATACCATTTTGCATTTCCACCAGCAATGAAGCATCTGGTGTAGTCAGTGTTTTGGATTTTGGCCATTTTAATAGGTGTGTAGTGGTTGGTATCTCATTATTGTTTTAATTTGCATTTCCCTGATGACATGATGTCAGCATCTTTTCCTATGAGTACTTGCTATCTGTATGTCTCCTTTGGTGAGGTGTCTGTTAAGGTCTTTGGCCTTCTTAAAATTAGAATTTTTTTTTTTTTTTTTTACTGTTGAGTTTTAAGAGTTCTTTGTATATTTTGGATAACAGTTCTTTATCATATATGCCTCTTGCTGACATTTTCTCCTAGTCTGTCTTCTTTTTTTGTTCTCTTGACAGTGTATTTTGCAGAGCAGAAAATTTTAATTTTAATGAATTCCAGCTTATCAATTATTTCTTTCATGGATTGTGCCTTCAGTGTTGTATCTAAAAAGTCATTATTAGACCCAAGATTTTGTCCTATGTTATCTTCTAGGAGCTTTATAGTTTTGAATTTTACATTTAGATCTATGATCCATTTTGAGATAATTTTTTGTAAAGGATGTAGATCTGTGTCTGGATTCGTTATTTTTGCATCTGCATGTCCAGTGGTTTCAGCCCCATTTGTTGAGATGACTATCTTTGCTCCATTATATTGCTTTGGCTCTCTTGGATTAAGGATCAGTTGACTATGTGGATCATATATCTGGAGTTTCTATTCTGTTGTATTAATCTATTTGTTCTTTCATCAATACCAAATTATCTTGATTACTGTAGCTTTATAGTAATTCTTGAAGTAAGATAGTGTCGGTTCTCTGACTTTGTTCTTCCCCTTCAATACTGAGTTGACTATTCTGGGTCTTCTACCTCTGTATATGCATTTTAGGGTCAATTTGTTTATATAAATGAAATAACACTGAAATTTTGATTGGAATTGTGTTGAATCTATGGATCAAGTTTGGAATAACTGACATCCCGACAGTTTTGAGTCTTCTTATTCATGAACATGGAGTACCACTCATTTATTCAGTTCTTTGATTTCTTTCCACAGAGTTTTGTAGTTTTTCTCGTATAGATCTTATACATACTTTTGTTAGATTTACATCTAAGTATTTTATTTGTTTTGGCACTAATGTACATGATAACATTAATGTAATGATTTTTAACTTCAAATTCCTCTTGGTTATTGCTGGTTACAGGAAAATGATTGATTTTCTGTATCATTGGTGTATCCTGCAATCATGGTACAATCATTTATGAGTTTCAGGAGTTTTCTTGCTGATTATTTTAGATTTTCTTCATGGATAATCATGCCATCTGCAGACAAAGACAATTTTATTTCTTTCTTACAAATATTTATGCCTTTTATTTCCATTTCTTGTCTTATTGTATTAGCTAAGACTTCCAGTTGCTTATTGAAAAGCAACGGTGAGAGGTAATAGTCTTATTTTGCTCCAGAGCTTAGTAAGAAAGTTTCAAGTTTCTCACCATTAAGTGCAATGTTAGCTGTAGGTATTCTGTAGACTTTTTTTTAAAAAAATAAGTTTGGGAAGTTCCTTCCTATTCTTAGTTTGCTGAGAATTTGTGTCACGAATATTTGTTGGGTTTGGTCAAATGCTTTCTCTGAATCTGTTGATATGATTATGCAACTTTTCTTCTTTAGCCTGTTGATACGATGAATTACATCAATTTATTTTCAAATGTTGAATTATGTTTGCATACCTGGAATAAATTCCACTTGATAAAGGAGTATGATTCTTTTTACATATTATTGGATTCAGTATGCTAATATTTTAGGAAGGATTTTTGTTCATGAGAGGTACTGGTCTGCAGTATTTTTTTTTTTTCTTGTAATGTCTTTGTCTGGTTTTGGTATTAGGATGATGACAGCCTCATAGAATGAGTTTGGAAGTATTTCTTCCGCTTCGATCTTCTGAAAGAAATTGTGGAAAATTTGTATAATTTCTTCCTTATGTGTTTGTTAGAATTAACCAGTGAACCCATTTTGGCTGGATGCTTTCTGTTTAGGAAAGTTATTAATTAATTATTTATTTTGTTTCTTTAGTACATATAGGCCTATTCAGATTGTCTATTTCTTCTTGTGTGAATTTTGGCAGATTGTGTCTTTCAGGAGTAGATTCATTTCATTTCAGTTATCAAATTTGTGGGCATAGATAAGTTAATAATGTTACTTGATTATACTTTTAATGTCCATGTGACCTGTAGTGATAGCCCCTATTTCATTTCTTTCTTTCTTTTTTTTCTTTCTGAGACAGAGTCTCACTCTGTCATCAAGGCTAGAGTGCAGTGGCACCATCTTGGCTCACTGTAACCTCTACCTCCCTGGTTCAAGTGATTCTCCTGCCTCAGCCTCCTGAGTAGCTGGGATTACAGATGTGCACCAGCATGCCTGGCTACTTTTTGTGTTTTTAGTAGAGATGAGGTTTCACCATGTTGGCCAGGCTGCTCTTGAACTCCCGACCTCAGTTGATCCGCCCGCCTAGGCCTCGAAAAGTGCTGGGATTACAGGTGTGAGCCACTGTGCCTGGCCCCCTATTTCTTTTCTGATATTAGTAATAAGAATCTTTGTTTTTCCTACCCTGGCTAGAAACATCAGTTTTATTAATCTTTTCAAAGCACTAGCCTGGCTAGAAACATCAATTTTATTAATCTTCTCAAAGCACTAGTTTTTGATTTTATTGATTTTCTCTATTCATATCTTATATCTAGTTTTCTTGATTTCTGCTCCAATTTTTGATGTTGCTGTTGATGTTGAGTTTAACTATATTGTTACTGATTTTCTGCCTCCTGGATCTGTCAATTTCTGATAGACGGGTGTTGTAATCTGCAACTAGAATAGTGGGTTCATGTCGAAACTTAGTCATCAATGTAACAGTTAATAAGAGGTGGGCCTTTTGGGAAATGATTAAGTCATGAGGGCTTCACCCTCCAGAATGGGAATAATGTTTTTATAAAAGGGCTTGAGGGAGGAAGTTCATTTCTGTTTTGCCCTTTCCAGCATGTGAGGACACAGAAGGAGCCATCTATGAGGAACAGGTCTTCACCAGACACCGAATTTGCCAGCACCTTAATCTTGGACTTCCCATCTTCCAGAACTGTGTGAAATAAATTTCTGTTGTTTATAAAGTACCCAGTCTAATGTATTTTGTTACAGTAACCCAAACAGACTGAGATAGTTTTTTTTTCTCTCAATACTTCAAATATTTCACTCTACTCTCTTCTTGCTTGCATGGTTTCTGCAGAGAAGTTGAATTTAATTCTTATTTTTGCTCCTCTATAGTTAAGGTGTATTTCTCCTTTGGTTTCTTGCACAATTTTTTCCTTATCTTTGATTTTCTGAAGTTCAAATATGGTATGTTTAGGTGTTGTTTTTGTTTTGCATTTATCTTGCTGTTCTCTGAGCTTCCTGAATCTGTAGTTTGGTGTCTGACACTAATTTAAGGTAATTCTCAGTCACTTCAAATATTGCTTCTGCTCCTTTCTCTCTTTTTCTCCTTTTTGTTATTCCCTTTACACATATGTGACATCTTTTTTGTCCATTCTTGGATATTTTGACAGTTCTTGGATATTCTGTTCTGTGTGTGTGTGTGTGTGTGTGTGTGTGTGTTTCCAGTGTTTTCGTCTATCTGCTTTTTAGGCTTGGAAGTTTTTATTGTCATATCCGCAAGCTCCGAGATTCTTTCTTTGGCCATGTCAATTTACTGATGAGCTCATCAGAAACACTCTTCATTTCTGTTACAGCGTTTTTGATCTCTAGAATTTCTGTTTGATTTTTTCTTAAAATTTTCATTTCTTTATGTATATTATTCATCTGTCTCTGCATGTTGTCTCCTTTTCCCATTAAAGCCCTAACATATTAATCACAGTTTCTTTTAGAATTCCTGTTCTGATAATTCCAACATTCCTGCGACATCTGATTCTGACTCTGATGGTTGTTCAGTTGTTCTCTTCAAACTGTGTTTTTAGCCTTTTAGTGTGCCTTGCAAGTTTTTATTGATGTAGTGGGTAAAAGGAACTGCGGTACAAAGACTACAAAGACTGCCAGTAATGTAGTGGTAAGGTGTGGAGGCAGGGGAATTGTTCTATTGTCCTATAATTAGATCTCAGTCTTTTAGTGAGCCTGTGCCTTTGAACTGTGAGCTTGACCAATGCTTCTCAGTTTTTTTTTTTTCTTTTCTTTTTGGTTTTTTTTTGTTTTCACTCTTAGGTGCAATAGGATGGCTAGAGGGAGCTGGAGGTGGATATTTCCCTTCTCTCGGTAAATTAGGCTCTAATAAAACCACAGCAGGCTAGGCTCTGGTTAGTTTCTCCTGAGGGCAGGCCTTGTTAAAGAACAGAATGCTCTGGTGTATTGCAAAATGGTTTCATTTCTCCTTCCCCTGCCAAAAGTATGAGGGGTTTTTATTCTGATCTTCACTGTAAGGACCTGGTATAGCTCTTAGAGGTAAAACCCTAAGTGTCACCTCTCATTTGAATTTGGTCCTCCATGAATTTTTAACTCTCAGCATTGTCCACATTGAGCTTCCAGCAATTCATCAGTTACATTTCAGGTTTTGTACCTGGTAGTGGTTCCTGATGAGGTTTCCACTCAGGGTTTCTCCTTCAGTAAGCTATTATTCTTTGTATCTACTTGTCTGTCTCTCCAATTTTGGGGGCAGTGGTTTGCTCAGTGACCTCACTTCTCTGACTAATCTAAAAAAAATCAGATTAGTCTAGATGTTGATTTTTTCAGTTTGTTCAGCATTTTACTTGTTGTTAGTGTGGAGTAATGACTTCTAAGCTCCCTACAAACTGAACTGGAAACCAGAAGACCATTAGTAAATTTTGCCTGCAATAATTATTACTGTGGTATTTACTCATATTGATTTTCTTTCATTCTTTCTACATTTATTAGTTGGTAGTCTTCTGTAAAGAAGAGCTTTTATCTGCCACATATTTATCTATCAAATTATTTTTATATCGGTATGGATGCAAAGACATTCATTTAATTCTAGAGGTTATAACTGGATACTATCAATATTTACTTTGATTTTTAAATTGTTTCAGCTTTGGCCATTGGGAGTTTTTTATGCTTGGTCCTTGCATCTAATAGACATTTTGAAATGTAGGGTAGGGTTATATAATTAAGAGAGTTTTTGGTAAACACACACTGAAGCTGGTGTTTTTTTCTGAAAATATCTGTTAATTCTTAGAAGTCTGGTAACTGTCTTATTAGGATATGCACATGGGGAAAAAGAGACAACGACTGGAGTTTGAATAAAATGCAGACTGAATAAATGATTACCCACATGAAATTTTCCTTAAGAAACAACATGCTCAGTGAAAGAATTAGGAGAAACATTTGCAGAGTGAAATGGTGGAACTAATGCCAGTCTTGGTCTTGGATCTTAGTGTAGCAACAGAAAAAGCAAGAAAGTCTTCCTCGGGAATTCCTAAGCAGAACCTACACTATTCTGATTTGGAATTCAAGTTCTTTTACAATGTATATGAAAGAACAAAAGGCAAAGAATAAACATGGCATTCCTGAAAAAAGAATCACTTGGAGAGACTTGCTTTGCTAGATAACAAGACATGTTACAAAATTATCTTATATAGGATAGTGTGGTTTGGTGGTGCAATAGACAAATAAATGAGTAGCATACAGACAAAAAACATATTCATAGAAGGAAAATGGACATGGACAGAGCTGATATTGAAGATCAATAGCAAAAAGATTTGATAAAATGGTGTCAAAATAATTGGTTATCCACTGAGGTGAAAACTTGATAGCAGATTCCTAGCTCTCATCATATGTAGAAATCAATTACCATTGGGTTGAAACTTTAAAGGAAAAGGGAAAACTTTAAAATTTTCATAGATATAGAAAACTATGTTAATGAGCTTGATATTGAAGATGTTTTAAAATTCAAACATTGCAAATCATAAAGAAACCTGATTATATTTGATACACTAAAACCAAGGTTTTAAGCTTATTTTCATCAAAAGACACCATGAAGGTATCTTTTCTTAAGTCAGAAGAAATTACCTACAACACATATTACCAAAAATTATTAGAACTCAGAATATATAAAGAAGTCTAATATTTGATGATGAAAGACAAACAATCCAATAAAAAGTGAGCAAAAATAAAGATACAAATGAGTACTTTACAGAAGAAACACAATTGTCTAATAAATGTACTAAAAATGCTCAGTAAATATACTTAATATGCTCATTAGTAATCAAGAAAATGAAAATGAGAACTACAATGAGGCAATGCCATTTCAAACTTGATGAAATGAAAAATACAAATAATTCTGACAATACCCCTGTCATCCTTTCATGCAGGAATTTGGGTCTTGACATATGCACAAATTCCAGATTTGCTGCTTATCAGCAGTGTAATCTTTGACAAGTCATTTAAACTCTGGCTTCAGTTTGCTCACCTACCAAATGCAAAACATAACTTCTCTGCAGAGTTATGAGAAACAAAGATAATACACACCAAGCATCTGACAAAGTTTGGCATAGAGCAAAGGGTCATTGATGATGGCTGCTCAAATTGACATAAATTGGGATGACAGTCCAGGAACATAATGTTTATACCAGTGTTTCACTCAATAGAACTAATTCAGAGAGAATGTATTAAGGTTTTAAATATCATTCTTCAAAACTTGTATTAACAATGACAGCAGCAGCAGCAGCAATGATTAATTGAGGGCTTACAATGTTCCAGGCAGTGAGTTTAGTCTTGTATATTCACTATTTCATTTAATCCTTATGTTTACTTTGTAGTGCAGTATATATTATCTCTAGATATAGTATTATCTCAATATACAAAAAACAGCAACAGCAACAACAACAGCCAGACTCTTGCTTGCCCCTCTCCACTCCTTAAACCAGCCAGAGTCTTGACCCTTCATCTTCTATGTTAGCAGTGGGCTTTCCTTCCAAAAACATGGACTTGGAATAAGTTATCATTTAATAAATAGTCTTATGCAGTAATACCCCAGCTAAGTGATTACTCAACTTATTTGGGTTTCAAGGTTGGGAAACTCATTGTTTTTTGAGGTGGCTTCATCTGTCTTCAAAAAGCTGTAATTGTTAACAATAACAAAGACAATGACAATATCTCATTTTCAAAACTGAGAGTTTATGATGTGCCAAATACTGTGCTAAATGCTTTATATAATTGTCTCATTTAATCCTCATAATAACCTCCATGACATAGATGCTATTATCATCTCTAATTTACAGATTAAAAACTTAGAGATTTAGATCTATTTGTCATAATTTTAGCATTTGCAGACTAAACAAATTCACTTGGCGACACTTAGGTATTAGAAAACAGCACAGAACTCTCCAACTTAAACCTCCACTCCTTTTGGCTAAATATCTCTATGCTTAATTGGTTCTTTACATTACATTTTTGTAGAAAATGTAGAATCAGGCTGGGTGCAATGGCTCATGCCTGTATTCCCAGCACTTTGGGAGGCCAAGGCGGGCGGATCATGAGGTCTGGAGATCGAGACCATCCTGGCCAACATGGTGAAACCCTGTCTCTACTAAAACACACAAAAACTTCAACCAGGCGTGGTGGCACACACCTGTAGTCCCAGCTACTTGGGAGGCTGAGGCAGGGGAATTGCTTGAACCCAGGAGGCGAAGGTTGCAGTGAGCTGAGATTGCACTACTGCACTCCAGCCTGGTGACAGAGCAAGAGTCCGTCTCAAAAAAAAAAAAAAGAAAATGTAGAATTAGGAGGACATGTGATTGGAAGGGAGAAGGGACGAAAGAGATTTTTATTTAATCACATTTAAAACTTGACATTTTGGGGCCTCTCTGTGTTCCCTCTTTTGTAGTTTTTGTTGCCCTCACCTCTGACTTTTCTTTAAGATGCGAGGCTGGATCTAAGCAAAGAAAAAGTATCTTTCTTTGTACTCTGTCACAAGTTTTCTAGACCAATATTTGCAGAAAGTGCACACAACCCAATAATTTTGCATGATAAATTATTTTAGAAATGTTTAGAGATAATGCAAATTCATAGCATATCATTCGAAAGAAAAAAGTGGCAAAAATAATTATCATGATTAACATCAATGCAGGATGGAGAAATTAACAAAGTCAATCAATGTTTGTTTTTCACTAATGGGTTTCTAGATGTCCTTATCAACAGCCTGACTCTTTAAAAAAAGTGTTTTTCTATGTTTTTACAGAAAAAATATGTATCCTTGCCATTATTTACTTGTTATTTGGAACATGTTCAAAAGGCCATCTTTTCATAAGGTCACCTGTTTTTCTTTAACTGCCTGCTGTCACTGGAACATTAAAATTAGTATTTTTGTTATAAGATTATATGTTTAAAATTCTGTAATTTTAAATCCTTAAAACAGGAGAGATGACTATCAACTTGAAGTTTCACTATATTTTAACCTTCATCTATTTTCTCGAAATTACAAATAAAATACTTCTACTACTTACTGAAATATTGGATGAGCTGTAGTCTTAAAGTCAGATATTTGACCTAAGCTATGGCAAATGACTAAATCTGTCTTTTTTAATGTCAGTTTTAGATATCATACAACAAGACACAACATTTTTACAGTGCTTAGCATTCCTACAGCTTTATCATATTTAGGGAACAGGAAAGCCACTTAATGGTGGAATTATCATGTCTATCTTCCAGTGCATAAATGTATGTTTACAAAGATTAATGCTAGAACACACTAAACTGCCCTGACAATGGTGAAATGCCTCCAATAAAGAGAAAGCCCTTGCATATGGCCAGTTTAAGAATAAAAATTAGCCTGTAGAATTCATTTAATCTATTTGTAGGCATAAATGAGAATTTATTTTAACCAAAAAAATCCATGATGTATTTTTAGAATCTTGCATGATGAATGAATGCATCTTAGACTTCTAAGTGAATAAGAATTAAGTTAAACTCTCAACACTACCATCATCTCTTCAGAACCACTTGTCTTGAGTCTACCTGTCAGAATATTCTCTTCCCTCGTGAGATACATAATAATCTCATTTAAAATCATAGAGTTCCCTGACACCAAAAAAGCTGACACAGTTTCTCCCTGCTTGCTGGTACAGTACTTCTCCTGAGTGACTACTTATCTACAGCAATGCTACTGTTTTATGTTAATAGATTTCTGAACACCTCAATTTATTTTTGGATCACTCTTTTCTTTTGGCAGATTGTGATTTATATATACATTATTTCCAGTAGGATTAAATTCAGTAAGCCAAGAAAAATAAAAAGAAAAAAATATACTGCTGCTTGGCAAAAATGGAACATGATATCTTGATAATCATTTGTAGCACAGACCCTAAATGTTATACTAATTCTTGTTCAAAAATGGATACTTTAATGTGTCACATCTTAGGCTAGCAGATCATTCATTTCTAAAGGAAATGCCTATTTTTAAGGCAATTGATGGTCTTTGAGGTTTTTACTGTACATTCATCGAGAGAGAAGTTTTCAAATATCTGAAACTCAGAGTGTCAAAATAAAACAAAAGCAATTGTAATCACTGATCAGTTAAAGCAACAGCAATCACTAAGGATGGCCAAGAGCTTATGAGATGTTTTGAGAATGGCTTGTTAGTGAACCAGAGGGCAGGTTATGCTCACACAGGAGAATTATGCTAATCTCTGTGGAGCAAATTCTGAGAAGGGAGTGGAAAATTCTGAAGAAGTGGACAGAGGTATAAAAACAAGAAGAAGGACAGATGCAGAGGACGATAAGAGTGGCAGGCAGCTGATATGGTAAAACAGGAGTAAACAAAAAGACACTGTCAGAGGCCAAGAGTGAGAGAGGTGAAGCTGAGAATGAGCTCTGATTGAGAAAATTCTTAGTGTAGCAGTAGGCAACTGATACAACTTAGTGGGATCTTACCAATTTGTTGTTTTTCTTAAATCCTGAAAGGCATGTGTAATATAAAATAGCTTTGAAATCCAGTGTCAGTGCATTATTTTAAAAAGGCTAAAGAACATTTTAGAATACCTATTATTATTATTTAATCCATTTCTCTTTTTTATTTTTTTTTGAAACGGAGTCTCCCTCTGTCGCCCAGGCTGGAGTGCAGTGGCCGGATCTCAGCTCACTGCAAGTTCCGCTTCTTGGGTTTACGCCATTCTCCTGCCTCAGCCTCCCGAGTAGCTGGGACTACAGGCGCCCGCCACCTCGCCCGGCTAGTTTTTTTTTTTTTTTTTTGTATTTTTTAGTAGAGACGGGGTTTCACCGGGTTAGCCAGGATGGTCTCGATCTCCTGACCTTGTGATCCACCCGTCTCGGCCTCCCAAAGTGCTGAGATTACAGGCTTGAGCCACTGCGCCTGGCCTATTTAATCTATTTCTCATAATAAACATGTTATATAATATTAAATAAGAGTATTACAAAATGAAAAGGAGAACAGACCAGATTTGTTGCAAATAGTGAATTCACCAAAGCTATTGAATTGAACGTGGTAAAATACATCTTTTTTTTTTTTTTTTTTTAAACAGCTGACTTTGGACTAAAATATTTCCCTAAATGATTTGGCACAAAATTTGACATGGGAAGGATTGCTCTTACTGGTGAAAGGAAGCTCAGCCTTTACCCTTAAACTTTTACAATGTTTAGGGTAAAAGTTTGCTAAAAACATATTTTAAGAAATAATCTTATTGAATATATTCAACTGATATGAATACATTTTCTTATGTACATTTAGCAATTTTTTATTTTAGCAAAATTTGCTAAAAATATACTTAGTGATATTTTTGATTTCAGTGAATTTTCAAATTTTCAAAAGCAAAAGACATGGAATGTTTATTCTGTTGAGGGATTAAACTCCAGGATTCATTTACAACTAGAAGAGAGCTTTAATCCAGGTTGCAAATCCGATGCTGTGGCCCTCAGCCTTCCATGGGCTCTTAGTTATTTATCAGATGGTAAGTTTGCCGAATGACCAATCTGTCAAATTCATAAGCACATTTATTTACAAAAATTTGTTTATTTTAACTCTTTAGAAAATTTATAGCAGTCCTACTAGATGGACTTGCAGGGAGCCAGGACTCCAGAGATCTGGGGCTTTCCATTTCTCTCTGTTCTTCAGTCTTCCACTCTGGGATTCGCAGCTCAGATTGTGCTACGCACTCACTGTTGATTTTCCCTATTTTGGCTTCTTTAGTTTCAGGAGATAAAGCAGAGAGCTGTTACAATTGTCTGATTAATATGAATTCTAGAAAATGATCTTCATTGTTTAAAATCTATTCCATAAAATAGGTACATTTGATCACTCTGCAAAAACTGGGGAAAATTCTAAAAATAATAAAATATTAAAACCAGGAAATGACTTTTTTCCTTTGATCTTAGCCAAAAGGCCTAAAAGCAACAGAAAACGACTTAAAATTTTAAAAATAAATCTGTATAAATTTTTAAAATTCCAAATTAAAATTTTAATTGTATTCATAAGAAGAAAATAGTAATAAAATATATTAGTAATAAAATATATTAAAGAACAACAGAGTCATAACTACACACACAAGAACACGTTAATGAGAATAAATCATTCCATGACTTTAGCTTTTGAAAATTTTCTAAAATTAAAAAAATTGCTAAACTTTTTAAAGCAATTTTTGCTAAA
The DNA here is from genome assembly GCF_007565055.1 of Rhinopithecus roxellana. Classification (NCBI taxonomy): domain Eukaryota; kingdom Metazoa; phylum Chordata; class Mammalia; order Primates; family Cercopithecidae; genus Rhinopithecus; species Rhinopithecus roxellana. The sequence goes on along the minus strand of NC_044549.1, from coordinate 115,115,891 downwards.
ATAAAAAATTACTACGTGTACATAGGAAAATGTATTATATCAATTAAATATATTCAATAAGACTGTCTCTTAAAGTAAGTTCTTAGCAAACTTCAAAATTCATGAATTCTGCAAATTGATTCTAGTGAACTCATCCATTTCATAAATAAGACCACTTCAGCTTTCTTAAGATGATTCTGCACTTAAAAAAAAACTGAAATAACTGGCGATATTTAAAAATCAAGGATTCTGGTTCAAGATGGCGGACTAGAAGCAGCTAGAGCCTGCGACTCCTGGAGAGAAAACAGTAGAGAGAAAACACTAAGCTCTTCAAGTGCATCCTCCAGGAAGGAATTCACCAAGGAAGCAATACACAACAGGACCCAAAAGAGAGGAGCAAAGCAGGACAGCCACCCACCTGGGATTGCTGCACAGCCAGAGGGATTGTCGTATCGTGAGGGAAAGGGTGATTGAATAAAAGCTCTTGGGGGATCCACAATTCCACCACAGGCCTTTGCGGTCCTGGCCATGGAAGAGCCCCTCTGACTCCCCAGGGTCTCCAGACAGATGCAGAGAGCTGCCTGGAGTCTGTGCAGAGGCACCACTCAAGCCCACGTGAAGCCCAATGGGTCTTGGATCCCTGAGCACCCTAGAGCCAGCTACAGTAGCCCCACCAACGAGGGAGTCTAGGCTCTTCAGCATGCCCTTAGGATAGATGCAGCAGCCGCAGTGCCGAGGAGCAGACTACAGACCCCACCTCTGCTGTTGCTCGCCAGGCAAGGCCCAGTGGCTTGGGCCTCCAGTGTGCACACTTGCCCGTGTTACTGGTCAAAGGCAGTTGTCCAGGCTCTTGGTGTTTTGAACAAAGAATTAGACAAAACGCACGGACAAAACAAGGCAGCAAAAGCAGAGATTTATTGTAAACGAAAGTACACTTCACAGGGCAGGAACCGGCTGGAATAAGCGGCATTCAAGCGCCTCAGTTACAGAATTTCCTGGGGTTTAAATACCCTCTAGACGTTTCCTTTTGGTTTACTATATGCAAATAAAGCTCCGTGACCAGTCTGATTCGTTGTGGGAGGGGACCACTCCAAGTGATGAGTAGGCCCATGACCAGTCTGATTGGTTGTGGCTGGGGACCAATCAGAGGTACTTTCACTTTTCGACTGCCACGCAGGAAAAGGAGGGGTTAAAAAGGGAGTAGCCTCTGATACTCAGCATGAGTCCACAGTAGGTTTCCCTGCATCCAGACCCTGTTCTCCTGCCTCACCTGAGCACTCTGGTTGGTTGCAGCTCTGAGTTTCTCTGGGACATAAGGGACAGACCTACTGTGATTGCCAATGCCATTGTGCCCCCCTCTGTTACTGCCAGGATGGGAGGGAACAAAGAGCCTGAGCTCTTTTACATGACTCCATCAGAGAGGAGGCCAGGCTGCTTTCCCTGAGCGTCCCTGCCCTACATTGCTCTCTGTTACAAAGCCCACTGATTTGGGCTCCCAGCATAGCCGCCCCACCCGGCCTGACCACTCTGGCACGTTTCGGCTTGTGTGTGTGTGTTTTTTATTTTTTTGTGGTGGGGCTCCCAGAGGTAACTGACAGGCCCTCTGCCATTGCTGCTGCCGTGGTCCTTACCCCTGCTGCCCCCAGGCTGGAGAGGGAACAGAAAGCCTGAGTGCTTTCCTGCCTCTAGCATGCCGCAACTGCCCTGCAGAGAGACAGCCGGACTGCTTTTCGCTTGACTCCCTGTCCCTTCCCCAACGGGGCTTAGGGTCTTCTGGCTTCCAGTGCACCCACCCAGCGCGGGCCTGGGCATTTCAATGGTGGCCCAAAGTACTTCTGAAAATCTTACCCCACAGGCCTGTGATCTCTGTTGGGCTCCTATCACCTAAGCAACTCTGCTTGCATTCACCTGAGAGTTCAGTCAGTGACCTGAAGACAAGGCTGCCCCTCCCCATTACAGCCAGCACCTGAATCCTCAAAACCAGACTCCCCTAGACAGACCAATATCGAGTTCCAAAGTTGAATCAGTAATAAAAAACCTACCAACCAAAAAAATACCTGGACCAAATGGATTCACACCCAAATTCTACCAAACATACAAAGAAGAGCTGGTACCAATATTACTAAAACTATTCCAAAAAAATCAAGGAGGAGGGACTTCTAAGTTATTCTACAAAACCAGCATCACCCTGAAACCAACATCTGGCAAAGACACAACAAAAAAATAAAAGTACAGACACAAAATCAGCGAAATACTAGCAAACTGAATCCAGCAGCACATCAAAAAGTTAATTCACCATGATAAAGTAAGCTTCATTCCTGGGATGCAAGGTTGATTCAACATACATAAATCAATAAATGTGATTCATCACATAAGCAGAATTAAAAACAAAAACCATATGATCATCTAAATAGACACAGAAAAAGCTTCCAACAAAATCCAACATTCCCCTCATGGCAAAAACCCTCAACAAACTAGGCATTGAAGAAACATACATCAAAATAATAAAAGCCAGACATGACAAACCTAAAGCCAGCATCATACTTATGAGGTTGGGTGCATTCAGGTGGTATGGCCGTAGACCAGCCAGCAACCTACTAAATGGGCAAAAACTGGAAGCATTCTCCTTAGGAAAAGGAAGAAACAAGTATGCCCGCTCCTATTCAACATCGTATTGCAAGTCCTAGCCGGCAAACTTAGGCAAGAGAAAGAAAGAAAAAGCATACAAATAGGAAACAAAGAAGTCAGATGATCTCTTTTCACAGACAATATGACTCGATGCTAGAAGGCTGCCAAAAGGCCCCTAGAACTGATAAATGACTTCAGTAAAGTTTCAGAATACAAAGGAAGTGTACAAAAATCAGTAGCATTGTTTTTCCTTTTTATTTATTTATTGATGTTTTTAGAGACAGAGTCTCACTTGGAGACAGAGTCTGAACTCTAGGATGGAGTGCAGTGGCATGATCATAGTTCACTCCAGCCTTGAACTCCTGGGCTTAAGCTATCTTCCTGTCTCAGTCTACTGAGTAGCTAGTACTACACGTGTATGCCACCATGCCCAGCTAATTGAAAAAAAAAAAAAGTTTGTTTTTTCTTTAGAAACAGAGTCTTGCTGTGTTGCCCAGGCGAGTCTCCAACTCCTGGCCTTGAGTGATCCTTCCATTTTGGCCTCTAAAAATTCTGGGAGTACAGACATGAGCCACCATGCCTGGCATTTTTATAGACCAATAATGTTTAAGCTGAGAGTCAAATCAAGAATGCAGTCTCTTTTACAATAGCCACACATACAAAAATGAAATACCTAGGAACACAGCTAGCTAAGGAGAGGAAAGGAGAACTATAAAACACTACTGAGATAAATCATAGATGACACAAATAAATGGAAACGCATGCCAGGCTAATGGATTTGCAGAATAAATATCATTAAAATGGCCATACTGCCCAAAGCAATCTACAGATTCAACACTATTCCTATCAAACTACCAATGCCAGTTTTTAAAGCATTGGAAAAAAAAATCTAAAATTCATATGAAAACAAGAAAGAGCCCAAATAGCTCAAAGTAATCCTAAGCAAAAAGAACAAAGCTGGAAGCATCACATTACCTGACTTCAGACTATACCATGAGGCCACAGTAACCAAAACAGCATAGTACTGGTACAAAAACACACACAGAGACCTACAGAACAGAATAGAGAATCCAGAAATAAAGCTGCACCCCTAACACCATCTGATCTTTGACAAAGGTAACAAAAATAAGGAATGGGGAAAGGACTTCATATTCAGTAAATGATGCTAGGACAGCTGGCTAGCCATATGCAGAGGAATGAAACTGGACCACTACCTTTTACCATACACACAAGTTAACTCAAGATGGATTAAAGATTTAAATATAAAACCTCAAGCTACAAAAATCTTGGAGGAAAACCTAGGATATACCTACAATTCTAGACATTGGCCTTGGCAAAGAGCTTCTGGCAGTGTCCTCAAAATATAATAATTGACAGGTAGGGCCTAATTAAACTAAAGAGCTTCTGCACAGCAAAAGAAACCATCAACAGTGTAAACAGGTAACCTACAAAATAGGAGCAAACATTTGCCAATTAAGCATCTGACAAGGTCTAATATCCAGAATCTCTAAGGAACTTAAGCAAAGAGCAAGCAAACAACAACAAAAAAACCCGATTAAAAATTAGGTAAGGAACATGAACAGACACTTCTCAAAGGAAGACATACAAATGGCTAACAAATATTTAAAGAAAAGCTCAACATAGCTAATAATCAGAGAGATGCAAATCACAACCACAATGAGATGCCATTTCACATCAGTTGGAATAGTTGTTACTAAAAAGTCAAAAAATAATAGATGCTAGTGAGGCTGTGGAGAAAAGAGAATATTTATACACTCTTGGTGGGAATGTAAATTAGTTCAGCAATTGTTGAAAGCGGTTTGGAGAGTTCTCAAAGTGTTGTGGAATCAGGAGGACCAGAGAGAGACCTTGGAATGTATACAGGAGGGTATCTTTATTACTGAGTGCACTCAGACCCAGCAGACTTAATGTCCAAAGACTGGGCCCGGAACAAAGCCAGCACTTGACTTTTATACACACTTCACAAAAGGGGGTGGGCTAGCTTGAAGCAAGCTTAAAGTGGCCTGAAAGCAGGGATACAGAGGCAGGACAAAGACAGTTAATCAAATTGTAACAGGTTCATAACTTGAGATTGCACATGTCTGTTGCTATGCAACCCAGATGTCCATTATCTAGGTTTGCCTAGGCACAGGCTTATCCCATAACCTTCACTATGGCACTCAGGTAGCTGTAACTCAGGCCTGCTCAGAGGCTCATGAGCTTCATTCTACTGCTTAAATAAAACAGAATACTTGAAGTCACTAGTTACAGAGAACAGGAATCTATAAACTCATTCCATAAAACAAAGGAAAGTTTGTTTTTCTTCTCCCTATGTTGAAGGAGTGCCAGGAGAGTCTCCAGAGCACATTAGATAGTATTACCAAGACTTTTCCTGGGTCTGGGCTGTGCCTGTTGCTGCCTCTGGGACAAGTCAGCCTAATACAGGAAAGCTCATTTCTCTTTCTTTTTAATTTTTTTTTGTTTAATTTCCTGCCTCAAAAGAACTTAAAACAGAGCCACTATTCAACTCAGCAATCCCATTTCTCAGTGTATACCCAAAGGAAAACAAACCATTCTACCAAAAAGACACATACACTTGTAGGTTCATTATAGCACTATCCACAATAGTAAAGACATGGACTTAACCTTGGTGTTCAATACCAGTGGATTGCATAAAGAACATGTGGTACATATACATCATGGACTATTACCCAGCCATAGAAAGAATGAAACCATGTTCTTTGCAGCAACATGGATGCTGCTGGAGGCCATTATCCTAAGTGTAAATTAACACAGGAATAGAAAACCAAATACTGCATGTTCTCACTTATAAGTAGGAGCTAAACTTTGGGTACTTATGAACATAAAGATGGAAACAATAAACATTGGGTACTGCTAAAGTGGGGAGAGAGGGAGGGGAGTAAGGGTGGAAAAACTACCAACTGGGTACTATCCTCACTAACTGGGTAACAGGGCCATTTGTATCCCAAACCTCAGTGTCATGCAATATACCCGTGTAATAAACCTGTACATGTATCCCATGAATCTAAAATGAAAGTTGAAAATATTTTAAAAAGTAAATAAATTTCTTGGAATGCTCTGAAGTTATATTAATATTATCTCTTGAAGACTCAAAAAATCTGCAAAGTTGAACCTACATTCCCATAGAGCAACATTGGTTGGACTTGAGTGATGGCCACTCTCTTTGGAAGGGCCAGTGGTAGGGTGATGATACGGCCGGTGTGCTTGTGAAAGTCCTGGTTTATACCTGTTTCCCTGGTGGAATCCTTAATAGTGTCCACTTTGACTATCATAGGTATCTAGTTTGAAAGATTAATTTTTTGGTCACTTTAGTGAGTGGTCTCTAGTTCACTGTAGTTCATAGAACATACTTTATCTTTCAATTGGTCTGATACACACATCATCTACCTGGGCTTTATAAGCATTTGAATGTGTCATTCCTGTTTTCGTATCCCTTATCTAGCCCATGCATGTAGAAACACACAGAAAATTTGTTTCTCTCTTTTCTTTTTTTTTTTGAGACAGAGTTTTGCTCTTGTTATCCAGGCTGCAGTGCAATTGTGTGATCTCCACTCACTGCAACCTTTGCCTCCTGAGTTCAAGCGATTCTCCAGCTTCAGCCTCCTGAGTAGCTGGGATTACAGGTGCCTGCCAGCATGCCCGGCTAATTTTCGTATTTTTATTTTTAGTAGAGATTGGGTTTCACCATGTTGGCCAGGCTGCTCTCAAACTCATGGCCTCAGGTGATCGCCCACCTCGGCCTCCCAAAGTGCTGGGATTACAGGCTTAAGCCACTGCGCCCGGCAGAAAATTCATTATCAATGATGCATTAAAAATACTTTGTTGCATCTTTTCTTTAGTTTTACCTTCTGTATGCTGCTTCTTACACAATGTGGTTTTAAATAAAGACCCTGTGCAATGTTATATGGTTTTTGCCTATGTATTTTCAGTTTAGAAGTCATCATGCTATCCCATAATCTTCACTACTATGAGCACACTTCTCATATTTATCTTTCAATCAGGGTTTTACAAAGAATTTTATGGCCGGACGTGGTGGCTCACGCCTGTAATCCCAGCACTTTGGGAGGCTGAGGCGGGTGGATCACGAGGACAGGAGATCAAGACCATCCTGGCTAACACGGTGAAACCCCGTCTCTACTAAAAATACAAAAAATTAGCCGGACGTGGTGGTGGGCGCCTGTAGTCCCAGCTACTCAGGAGGCTGAGGCAGGAGAATGGTGTGAACCCAGGAGGTGGAGGTGCAGTGAGCCGAGATCACGCCACCGCACTCCAGTCTGGGAGACACAGCGAGACTCCGTCTCAAAAAAAAAAAAAAAAAGAAAAAAAAAGAATTTTATATAATATCTTATTGATATAGCTGAATGGTTATCAACCACATATTACCACAGACTCAAAAACCTGCTGATTTAATTCACAACCCCCTAACTGGTGCTTGGCATATTTTAGACCATGTGCTAGTCATTGAGCACAAAGAGATAAAGGCACCATAATATTTGTATTGTCAAAAGTCATTAGTTGTCTTCACAAAACAGTCTTGGCTTTTCTTTGATTTTATGTCTTTGAATATTTTCTTCTCATGAAGGTAGTCCCAAATGGGCTGTGTGTGTGTGTGTGTGTGTGTGTGTGTGTGTGTGTGTGTGTAAGTATGAGTGTTGGGGGAGGAGAGGCAGATTTGAGTGATGACATTCATTCTATGTCAACACAGATTTTTCTGTATGCATTGAAACAGAAAGATGTTAAAAAGCTTTGCAAGTTTCTATTTTAGCTAAGGCTTCACAAGGTGGCTTGTTTTTGGGGATGGCGGTTAGAGCTATCTTAACTTAGTTTGTGGTCTGAAAATGTGATTTCATCAATTTAAGCAGTGCCAGCCATCTCCGCAAAGTGCCTAGCATCCCTGCGGACCCTAAACCGTAATAAAATATCTCCATTTTTGTTCAATTTCTATCATTTATGTATTCTTACACTTTCTTCTGGTAGAATGCTACTGAAAGGATATTGACCTGTAAAATAAAAGAATCTGTCCATTGTAAACCTGATATCTTCCCTCCAACCACAAGGAGTAGCATTTTCTCCAGCCTCTCTTGTTGAGAGTTTGGGCTTTTTAAATGAGGCTGTTCTGGGAATCACTCTGGCCTATTTACTAGAAATCCCTTCATGGGTGAAGGTGGTTAGGCTCAGCAAACCTAAGACATTCTGATTTCCAGGGACTGGTTATATATACCCTTATCTTGGATAAGATATGGGCTGATGCATTTTTTTTGAATTACGGTTTTAGGATCTCCTAAATCACATAATAATGGCATTTTTTTTTCATATGTGGTAGGTGCCTCTCAATGCGAGAAACGTGACTGCTTAGCATCCTACAGGAAATAACCTTGATGTGTTGTTTTTACCAATGAATTTTAACATAAAATACTTGTAAGAGGCCTGAATAGAGGCCTTCTAAGAGGCCTGATAGATTGATTGATAAACATAAATGCTGTAGGCCAGGTGCAGTGTTGCATGTCTGCAATCCCATTGCTTTGTGAGGCTGATGTGAACGATCCCCTGAGGTCAGGAGTTTGAGACCAGCCTGGCCAACACGGTGAAACGAAACCCCATCTCAACTGAAAATATGAAAATTAGCTGGGTGTGGTGGTGTGTGCCTATAGACCCGGCTGCTCAGGAGGCTGAGGCAGGAGAATTGCTTGAACTTGAGAGGTGGATGTTACAGTGAGTGTTGAGATTGTGCCACTACACTCCTGCCTGGGCAGCAGAACTGTCTCAAAAAAATAAAATAAAATAAAATAAAATAAAAAGCTGTATATATTGCTTTATATATGTTGATTTACATTAGATATCTAGCTGCTAAGATACACTATGATATTTATGTTCACAGTTCATAACATCCTTTCTTTGGGGGAATGACCTTATACTGTATATTGAAGGCTATAATTGCTAAAGAAACCGAGATGAAAAATACTTGTAGCTGACAGTAATTGTATTGCTTCTCTATAGAAACTCCACCCCAGCATAACTAAGAATCATCAGGAATTTTCTCAAGAAGCATTATCAGGTCAGTCATCAAATGATATTAAGCAGATATGCCTATTTCACTGCAGATATACCTAATTCAGTATACATGAGAAAGGCAGTGGAATATTCTGTGCCAATTTCATAGGGCAAATATTGACAAATTCCAAATTTTTAAGTTCTTGTTGTTTGTTTTGGGATCCATGAAGAATTTATGTCACTACTTTGGCTCCAACAGGCTTGATACAATTATGTTATAGCCAATGGTATGCTGGTAACCTGGCCCTCCCAAAGTAAAAAAAAAAAAAAACCTGGATTTGTAGCATTTGCAATTTCAGTAGTGTAGCTTCTCCCAGCATTGCTAATTTCTCCTACAGTTTAGCAATTAGCTTGTTCCAAATTCCTGAATATTTAACAATTTGATCTTTAGAGTCTGTATAAGCACACCACTAGCACTGTTTTACTAGTTGAAATCTAGTTCTGAAATTGTATCTAGCCTTCCATTGATCTTTCAATTGGCTTCAAGATGTATTAATAAACCACCCGTTAATGGAGCCTATTTTGCAGATGGCTGTTACCTGCTAATGCTGAACTTATTAGCTTCATTTGTAGCTAGTGACTTTTATTAAAACCTGTTTATTTAAATGTGAAACAGAAGGACACTTATTATCATCTCTTAGATTCTCTCTCATTCATACAGCTAGAAAATGTGTGTGGGCAAAAAGTGAGCCACTGAGGCACTTCAGTGGAGTAAATAAAAAGTAGGAAGAAGTAATATGTGAGTACCTTAGATAAAACACATTGGAGAAATAGTAGAGGGGGAAATGCACAAAAAAAGAAAGTGATAAAGACCTTTTAAAAACTGTTCAAAGTGGGCCTTCACACAGGTAAGAAGATGTGGCATATTGGTTGTTTGACTGCAAAGTGAGAGCAGTTGAGATGAACTCTGCTTTCCATATCTATTTAATTGAGTTTAGGCAACTCCTGGGAACATCTTACAAACATGGAATTCATGTAAACCTCACAGTGTCAATTTTTTTTTTTTGAGATGGAGTTTCACTCTTGTTGCCCAGGCTGGAGTGCAACGGCCCACTCTCAGCTCACTGCAACCTCCACCTCCCGGGTTCAAGAGATTGTCCTACCTCAGCCTCCCGAGTAGCTGGGATTACAGGCATGTAATCCCACGTCAGGCTTATTTTTTGTATTTTTAGTAGAGACAGGGCTTCTCCATGTTGGTCAGGCTGGTCTCAAACTCCCAACCTCAGGTGATCCACCTGCCTTGGCCTCCCAAAGTGCTGGGATTACAGGCATGACACAGTGTCAATTTTATGAAGCCATTTTATTATACACTCAAACTCTTGCTTCCAATGTCAAAGATATTATTATTTACAAACGTTCTAGACAGTAGTCACTGGCAACCTAGGCACTGCATCTCGATTCCTGCAGATTTATCCTTAGAATTTGTGCTTGGAGTAAATCTAGAAACCAACCACATTTTCCTGCTAGATTCCTGGGGTAGTAAAGTGGATGAGGAAGAAATAGCAGGCACCTCTACATTAGGAAATAAGGAAAATTATTTGAGAGAGCTCATGGAAAGGAAGAGGAGTCTTGTGAGCTAATCCAGGAAGGAAAAAAGTCTGGGTTGTCACAGGCGATAAGGAATTCTGAGTGTAGCATTGAGGCTGTTGCGCAACTCTTATAATTATTTGCCACAGTCTAAGTTCTGGGATGCAAATATTAGGGGAAGCTTCACTAGCTTTTTAAAAAAATACACTGGGGTCCAAGAAAAAAATACTTTAGGACATCTCTAGCAACCTTGGTGTTATTTAACTGATGCCTTCTTCTGCAGAAATGGGTTTCTGGGATCCTTTCTCATGATTGGATTTCCTCTCCAGTGCTCAAGAGATAGTTATAGAAATGTATTATTACAATCTAGACCAGAACATACATGAGAGCAAGAGGTCAAGTGCATTTCTATTACTTTGTGCAAGTTTTTCCATCATTGTCAGTGACCTCATGGCTGGGAAGTTTGAATTTTAAGAGCTATGAACATGGAATAGCTTTAATTAAAGAGAAAGATAGTCAATAATTGCTGGTTTGACATTGATAGACAATAATTTGGATAAAATCATATTCCATGAGAGAAATGGAGAGTTCTGTTATACTATTACCAGAATTTGAGAATAAAATTAATTTAACTTGAAATCAATCCTCACAAAAGTTAAAACAAACATACCGAGCAGCCTCTGAATATCTCTCCAGACATCTAAACACTGTCGCTTGACGAAGATGATTCCGGAAATAGGCTGGGTTTAAAACAATACTTCTGTAAAAAGGTAAAAGAAATGCAGATGTTATTTGGGTTTTAAAAGACAATTACTACAAGTGCATTGGAATGAAATCACAGGCATTCCATTTTATATACTATGTGTTTTTAAAGATACTAGTGAAATGAGCCCTTCCCCCTGCCCCCTCCGTCCCCCATATTTGGCAGTTAAGACAAACAAGCATTATTGAAAAACTACTTAAGTTTGCATTATAAAAGAAATTTTATTTATGGGACTGGATATTTTTACAGATATGACAATGGCAAATAATTTGAATTCAACTTATGTTACATATAAGACATGGTGCTATTTTATTTGTTTTTAAATGAATTTTTATTTTAATAAATCAGGGAAAAAGCAGGTTATTTATGGTATGTCTACTTTTACTGAAGAACGAGGTTGTTAGTTGCTGAATTTCAGTTAAAAAAAAAAAAAAGGAACTGGAGGCTGGGCGCAGTGGCTCATGCCTGTAATCCCAGCACTTTGGGAGGCCGAGGTGGGCAGATCATCCAAGGTAAGGAGTTCAAGACCAGTTTGGCCAACATGGTGAAACCCCATCTCTACTAAAAATACAAAAATTAACCAGGCATGGTGGCAGGCACCTGTAATCTCAGCTACTTGGGAGGCTGAAGCAGGAGAATCGCTTGAACCCGGGAGGCAGAGGTTGCAGTGAGCGAGATTGCGCCACTGCACTCTTGCCTGGGGGACAAGAGCGAGACTTCATCTCAAAAAAAGGGAAATGGAATTTGGGTGACATGTTCATTTGAATTCCATAATTGGTTCTGTGTCTTCTTCCAGCTGGGTGTAATAGAAGACCTGTACCATTGGTTAAAGGATCTAGTTTTGGTCTTGACTCTTTTGTTAAGGCCTTTCCTCCCTTTGGACTTCTGTTTTTTCTTGACTGAAATGACAAGACTTGACTTGTAGATAAGATTAACTAACTGTCCTTACCTGTTGATTCTTCCATCATCTCACAGAGTTCTGGAATCTCAATCCAAACCTAGATGTGAAATGATCACCCTAGCTGCCTTCTTCTCCTAGAGATAAAGGGGTAGACCTTTCACTTCCTTGCTTCATTGAGAGCCTATTATGGGTAGGTGTTGTTTAAAGTTTTTGATATAACAGGGTCAACTAGCTGGATGCAGTCCATGCCCTATCACCAAATGGGGACCCAGCCATTAGTGAAAGTTCGAAATGTAGCTTCTACTGTATTTATCAATGTGGGCTACAGAATGTTACAGAACCAACACATGATTATTAAGCAACATTTTGTGAGCCTGTTTTTACAAGTTGATGGGAATCATTTGGAATTAGTTCATTATTAAAGTAAGTGGTTCTTAACCTTTTTTTTTTGAGAGGCATACAGAGCTTTCGGGAACCAGATAAAAAGTCTGAACCTGTGTCCAGAAAAATGTACATAATCATAATTGCCTAAACTTAGGAAACTCGTGTGACCTCTCAGGGCTCTTCAGGTATTCCACATTAAAAACATGCAGACAAAAATAATTCCATTCCCAGAAACACTGCATATAAAAAGAATAAAGTAGAAAAAAAATCTATCTGGCTTATGGATAATCATAGAATTGTATGATGATGAGATGGATCAATTGTATAAATTAGCTCACTGCAAACACAAATGAGCAGAAAGTAGAGGAAAAGGGAACTTTCTAAAATCATGCATAACTAGTTAAAGAGCTGTCTTAAGTTTATTGGTTCTCCATGTCTAGCCACACAGCATTGTATTATACCACACTGCCTTTCCTATGGTGATTTCTGAATTAGAAGGGTCTTAGTTAATGAGGTTTTACAGTACTCTATGACAAGGATTTTTGCAAATGAATATATTAATCCCTCCAGAACACAGATTGTTTGCTTTGGTGTATTCTGATTAAAATGTTGGAAATTTTAAAACGATCACATGAGTTCATTTAATATCAAGACAACATCAATACTATAATACTAATATCAAAACTATAATACTAATACTTACCATGAATTCTTTTTATTACTTCAGAAAAAGAGAATGTTTGAAAATCATGTTTATATATTTTGTCCCTACGGAAGCAATTTTGTAAAGGTAAGTCAGAGTAGCTGAAGCAGAATGCTGTCCAGGGACTGGGTTTTCTGATTCTGACAATTTTCTTCCACATGATAGCTAATTCTCCCCTATTACTTTATTTATTTATTTCTTCCACAAGCCTATGAGGTGTACTCCCCTATTACTTTATTCACTCATGCATATTTAGTTAGCATCTACAAATTTGATGGGACAAAATCCTTACTGAATGGATGTTTCCAGTCTTTGGCCTCTCTTTGCCTATGATGCAATGCTTTCGCTTTGCTGAGCTATCCTCCAAGAATCTTGCTCTGTCAGACAAGTTCTTCTGACAAAAGTAGATTAGATTGGAGAGAAGGATGAGGTGTGGTGGGAAGGAGGGGTAGTGAAGAAAGAGTTTACCAAAAGAGAGAGAGGAGAGAGGGGAGAAGGCATCACACTTGCTTTGGATGTAGGCAGAGAAGATTTTTGTGAGTGGTGAGGGCTAGTGCCCTAAACCACGTGATTCGTGGCTTCATAAGAGGAACCCAAGGAAGACCCAGATCCAGTCTCTACTCTGAAAGTGTAATTAAAAAATAATATTTGGTGATTTGAGATGAAATATTTTATTTGGCAATTTATTATTTTTGACTTTTATAATTATTGCAGTATTCACTGTGTGCTTATCATATGCGCCTGTTAGATATTTGGCAAGGAAATGCTAGAGGCAGTTGTAAAGCCTAGCTTTTATACTTTTATTAATTTATTGATGCTTTCTAAAATGACATACCCTTTTAAAGATATATTTTATGTCATGTTCAACTTGTAGGGGAAATGATCTGTCTTTTGAAAAGTTCTTAATCATTTGTCATTTGATGCCATTTGGAAAACTGCAGGAGGCAGCCTGTGACCAAAATGGACAATCTCACTGCAGTTACAGTGATAAACAAAACAACAACAACAAAAAACTACAATTGTAATCAGAGAACAATCTCAGAGCTGATTGGTCTGATTTTATCACAGAGGAAAAACTCTGATTTAGCTATGCTGATAGGGCTTTTGGTAAAAAAGAAGAACCATGTTAGAGACTAACTAAATGATAGATGTCATTGAATTTTAGTCAAAAGAAAAAGAGTCAGTAATGGGCAATGATTGCTTACTGCATTGATTCACCCCATTCTAAAACAATGGGATCCTGTAAAATAATATATATTATAATAGATGAAAGCTTATTTTTAAAACAAATTTGTTACCTGTGGTAAATCTTGTGCTTTTTATGATTTCTACTTGTGGATACTTTAAAATTTATCTCTTATGTTACAGTTCACATGATTTGATGTACGTGTGTGTGTGTGTGTGGCCGGGGGTGGGGGAGTATTTTATTAAGTCCTAAATTTGTATAGTGGTGAGGCTGGAATATAAGTCTATTTTGGTAATCATCTCAGGTTTCCCAGTTCACTTGATAAATAATGCATCCTTCTGTCATGATCTGATATGCCATCTTTATTATACACTAAGTTCATATGTACACTTGGGTCTACAGCTGGGCTTTGTAGCCCATGCTTTTGACCTGAATAATTCTGTGACAGAAAATGTCCTAATTATCTTTATTTGATAATAGATTTTTAATTTCCAGAAGGGAAACAACTGCCTAATGTCCTCTTTGTGAATACATTTGTTAGTTAATATGGCATATTTATTCTTCCTGTTGAACTTTATAATTTTTATTTCTTCTAGCTACAAAAACATCATTTGGTGATTTTTATTGGTATTAAACTAAAGGCATTAGATTAAAATTTAGGAAGAATAGACATTTTTATGTTATTGTCTTCCCCTCCAGGAATGTGGCATTTCTCTTCTTTATTCAAATATTCTTTTGTGTCTCCCAGTAATATTTTAAACCTTGTTTTAAGATAGAAGGTTTACTAATTTCTTGTAATATTTTAACTTTTTTTAAAATAGAAGTTTTACTAATTTTTTGTTAATTCTTAAGTTTAAAAATTCTGTATGAGAATATATGTCAATATATCTATATTCACAAATCTATGTATATATACACATATGTATTTGCATATATATTCTCATGTAGAATTTTAAAGCTTAAGAGTTATATAAAATGTATAGAATAAATATATATATTACTGTGAGTATAATCAGCATCAGGACCTGGGAGTTTACTAAAAATGTGAAATCTTGATTCCTACCTCAAACTTACTGAATCACATTTTAACAAGATTCTTAGTTGATCTGTATGCACATTAAGGTTTGAGAAACACTACATGTATGCACAATAGGTATGGGATTTTTTCTATTATATTTTCCAAACTCTTATTGATAGCATAGCATTTAAACACGTATTTTAAAAAATATTAATTTTGTATCCTTATAACTTAATATTGCAATAATTTAATTTTATTTACATCATCTGCAAATAATGATGTTTGGTTACTGCTTTTCAATATTTACAACTTTTTTTTTCTTACTACATAGGCTAAATTTTTCAGTAAAATAATTTAGATAAGTAAGGTGAGCTAAGGGTGTTTCAATATTTCATTGATAATTATTATTATCAATCAATTTAAGAAAAAAAGAAGTATCATTCTATGTATTATTTTCCAAGAGTTACCAGAAGTAAATAATTTTTAAAAATATTCTTTGAATCTATCAAAATGATCTTGTGGACTTTCCTTTGATCTTTTGTATTGATGAATTAGGTTAATTGGTGATTCAAAAAAAAGTATTAAAATTAATACAGAATATTAAAGCCAAGGATTGAGAAAGTGAATAATAAAATAAAACAAAACTACATCCAGGATAGGAAGTGAACAATATAAAAATTCATTTAAAAAATAATACTATGATTTTTATGAAATAGTATACTAAAATTAAGTTGCTAGAGGTTTTATATTTTGTCTTTTCAATCAAACTTATATTAGGTTTAGCTATCAATTCTACTTTTTGTCTTTTGATTTATTCATTTCTGTTTTTATACTTATTAATCAATATTTGTCTTCTCTGAAATTTATTTTTATTATTTCTCTTATTCTTGACATATAGAAAATTCATGTTTTCTTTTTAAAGAAAGCATTTAAAGGTTTGAATTTTTAAACTAATTTTAGCTTTGACCGTATCCTGAAGAATGAAAGGGTATATTTTATTCTCGTTATAGTTTTCTCTCCTAGTCTCTAATTATAGATTTTAATTCCTCTTAATTATTTAGGACAGCATTGTTTAATTTCAAAAGGGTTTTTTTCATATAACTTTTACTGTTAATTTCCCATTTTATTACAATGTAAATAGAGAATATCTTGCACAATTTCTTCTTCTGATATATATCAAAATTAACAAATGGTTCAGTGTTAAAAATATTTTAATGGTATGTAGAAGAAATAATATATTCATTTCTAAGGTATTGTTAGTCTGAAATCACTGGAGATAACGTTAAATTTTTAATGATTTAAATAAAACTTCTAGACACCTTTACTTCATTCAAATTCCTTGGGAAGTCTTTTGAGAAGTAAATTTTAATGGTGATTATTACCATTTTAAACCCAGCTTGTTTTCAAAGGCAATATTCTTATTGTTTATATTCATGTTCTATAATACTTTTCAGAAAGTTAAATTTTTTCCAACATATTTTTATTTAAGTCAGTTTTAATTTATATACAGTCATATTCACTTTTTAAAAGTGTATGGTTTGGTCTGTTTTGACAAATACATAGCCATCAACACAACAGAGATACAGAAATTTACAACCGTGCTAAACAGTTCTCTCACTTTCCTTTTTAATCAGTTTTCTTCCCTTACGCCTAGTTCCTGGCAACCACTGATCTATTTTCCAACTTTATAGTTTTACCTTCTCTAGAATATCATGTAAATGGAGTAATATAGTATATACCCTATATGTAAGGCTTCTTTCATTTAGAATAATGGTTTTGAGATTCATCCATATTATCGTATGTATCAATAGTTTGCTTCCTTTTACTGCTTAACTATTAGCATTTTCCACAATTTGTTTATTCATTCACCAACTGATGAACATTCTTTTGTTTCTGTTGCTGTAAACATTCATATATAAATCTTTTGATATAAACTTCCATTTCTTATGGTAAAATACCGGGGAGTGAGAATATTGGGTCCTAGTCTAAGCATATGCTCAACTTTGTAAGAAACTCCTAAACGTCTTTCCAAAGCTGTTGTACTATCCTGCATTCTCACCAACAATGCATGAAAGTTCCAGTTGTTTTGCATCCTCCCCAGAACTGGTATGATCAGCATGTATGAATGTGTGTGTTTAAAGTTTTAGCGACTGTAATAGGTGTAGATGGTATCTCATTGTGGCTTTAGTTTGCATTCCCCTAGTAACTAAAGATGCTGAGGATCTTTTCATGTGGTTATTGGCCATTTGTATATATTCTTTTGTGAAGTCCTTGTTAATCTTTTGCCATTTTAAAAAACTGGGCAGTTTCCTTATTATTGTGTTATAAGAGTTCTTTATGTATTTTGGATGCAAATTCTTTTTAAGATACATATACTGCAAATATTTTTCTCTGAGTCTGTGGCTTGTCTTTTAATATTCTCAATGGTTTCTTTTGAAGAGCAGATTTTTGATGATGTCCAACTTATCGGCTGTTTTTCTTTTGCCGTTTATACCTTTAAAATATACTATTTAAGAAAATTTTGCTTAATCCAAGGTGACAAAGAATTTCTTTCCTATTTTCTTCAAAAAGTTTGATAGTTTTAACATTTATAAACTATTTGAGTTGAATTCGTTTATGGTGTGAAGTAAAGATAAAGACATTTTATTTTTGATTATAAATCTACAATTTTCCTGGCACCACTAATTGAAAAGACTATTCTTTCTCTATTGAATAACTTTGACATGATTATCAAAAATCAATTAACCATATATATGCGAGTCAATTTCTGAATGGAATATTCTGTTCTGTTGATTTATTTGTCTATCCTATGCCTTTATTACGGTCTTGACTACTATAGATTTATAATAAACCTTTAAATCAGGTAGTTTAAGTCCTCCCAACTTTGTTCTTTTTTTTCCCCCTAACATTGTTTGGGCTCATTGAAATTCTGTACTTTTCCATTTACATTTAAGAAAGTAGCCTGTTAATTGGTTAAATGTCTGCTGGGTTTTGATAAGTCTATAGAAAACTATAGGATCTATTGACATCTTAATATTGAGTCATCTGCTCGATAAATATAGCACTTTTCTCCATAATTAAGGCTTTATTTAATTTCTCATCAATGTTTTGTAGTTTTCAGCGTGAAAATCTTACACAAAGTTCATTAGATTTATTCCAAACATTTGACATTTTTTGTTGCCCTTATAATTGGCAATGATTTTAAAATTTCAATTCTGATTGTTCATTGCTAATTTATAGAAACATAATTGATTTCTTATGTTGACCTTGTATTCTGCTACATCATACAACTAAGCTTAATTATTAATTCCAAAAGCATTTCCAAAAATACTTTGGGATTTTCTACACAGATGACTACATCTTCTGCAAATAAAGATGACTTACTTCTTTCTTTCTAGTCTACAACATTTGTTTATTTTCTTTGCCTGTTGTACTGTTTGTCACCTCCAGTACCATTTTTTTTGTTGTTGCTGTTGTTTTGTTTTGTTTTACTTCCCTCAGAATTCTCTAAGCTTCTTGGACTTGAATTTTATTGTTTTCCCTTTAATTTTGGAAAATTCTTGTTTTTTTATCTCTGTCCCATTCTCTCTCTCTCCTTTTCCTCCTCATTCTGGGACTCTTCTTCATAGCAGGCGAACCCTGCACTGAACATGTGGTTGGTCGCATTTTAGAGAGTGTTTTCTGCTTCTTGTCTGGTGGTAGCAAAACTCCTCTTGGTATCTTCCCCGGGCCCAAGAGTGGTTTCTATCTCTTTTTATCTCTTCCCCACAGCAGAAGGTTTATGCTTTACCCTTCCTTCAGTGGCCATGGGGGCAGGATAATTTCTGACTTCTTCCCCAGAGACGTTATGTTTTGCTTCTACTTCTCAATCAAAAGCTATGGATTTTTGCCTGGGTGCTGAGAATGTGAATGTCTGCTATCACTACCCCAGGCACTTCAGACTTTAGCTTTATATGAGACTAGGAATTAGGGAAGGAATTTCTTACTTTCCGTCTTTCTTCTTTCTTTCTTTTTTCAATTTCTTATTTAGGCAAAGATGCCTGTCTAGTTACCATTATCTTGTCTAACTGTTAGCAAAGTAATGATTGTTTCATCCTCCCGAGAAAACATTCCTCTTATTCTTCTAATAACTTGCTGACATTGTTAAAATAGAAATAGGTGGTAGATCTAGAGAACGTCAGGAACATGGAATGTTTTAATTTCAGCAAATCATGATAACTTTACAGACAAGATGGTGACATTTATGCTGGATAATGGCATCATTCCGTAGATTATAACCAATTGAATATCTGATTAATGCTATGTAAGTATGGCCTGTGTTATTATGAAATAAGGAATCTAATGAAATGTCTTTAGCCCTTTTTGTGGACCTTATTTTCATTAGTGAACTAAGATTAAGAAATTGAAAGGATGTCGATAAAATTTTCAAATGGCATAAATTTTACTGAAACAGGAACTCATATAACTGATGACAGAAGCAAAATTTAAAATAATATGGACTGTTTAAAAATAAAAAATCTTATGTTATAAATTATAAAGAATCATTTTATAAAGATAATCATGGCTTGAGTTTGATCACATGGAAAAAATCTGAATATTTTAACTAACTGGAAGCTAAATGATATGATAATATAATAGAACTATAAAAATTGCACATAAAATTTTGTGCTAAATCAATATAACGCATTATTTTCAAATAATAAGTGGTGTTTTCACTGAATTGTGCCTTAGTCATATAGTCCCTTGATTTCATCTATAGTTCTGAGCATCTGTGAAGATCATTGCCATATTGGAGGGTATCTAGAATGAGTGATCTGGAAAACATAGTGTGTGAAGAATATGGAATGAAATAAATATGCTTAGAGAGTAAAATAATATCAGTCAGAGCCACAGTAAATATATTCAAATACAAAGTCCTTCCTTCCACATGGAATATAGAAGAATTATTCAATGTAATATCAGATGAGGCCAGGCAAAAACCAGTTATAATGCTGCAAATAGCTCAGTTCAACATAAGGGGGAACTTACTAACCAGTGATGCAACAGGCTTTCAGGAGAGTTTCCTTTTACTGGAAACATTAAATGATATTTAGAATGCCATCTGTCAGGACATGTAGAAGAAATTCCTCACTGAGTGGGAGATTAGGCTAAATGACTTTGAAGTATATTCACAAAAATTTCTTATAATGCATTAGCCAGCACTGTGAAGAGCCTGAGATTTTTTCCCTACTTGCAAACTAACAAGTTAGCTTGAAACAGTTTTATGGAAGCTGGTAGAAGATATGAGCCTCCAGGGTCAGAGACAAAGGACAGTTTATTGTTCAGAGCAATAACAGTAATCAGAGGTTTTTTTTATTCATTTTTTTTTTTCCGGTTCTCTGAACTATAGATCCCAGATGGTGATGAAAGGAAGGTCAGGTGACACCTTCACATGCAGTAGGTTGTACCACATGAGAAAAATATGAGTTTAGAGAATGTGAATATTTTGTAATGGGCTCTAAGCTTGCCTATCTTTTGCTCTAAGGGGAAGCACCACATCTGGCAAGGCTGTAACAAGACTTGTCTTTTCTTCCAAGGCTGTTTGCCATACAACCATCTTTGAAAAGATAGTCTGGAGCAAAGACCAGTCAGTGCCTTGGTCACAAGATATGCAAAAATGCTATACACAAGGGTAATTGTCTCCCCACAAGGATAGATTTTTATTTTTATTTTTATACAGGGTTTTGCTCTGTTGCTAAGGCTAGAGTGCAATGGTGTGATTATGGTTTACTGCAGCCTCAACCTTAGTAGCTGGGACCACAGGTGCATGCCACCACATTCAGAAATTATGGATAGCTTTTGTTCAGATGTGTAGGACCTATTTGTTATATTCATGCCATTAATAAATTTGAAAAACATTCATAACAATGGGAAAATTAAGATATCACAGGTAAGTGACAGGGTGCCTAATATTGAAGAGACAGTGGTTACTATCTATCTATCTATCTATCTATCTATCTATCTATCTATCTATCTATCTTCTGTCCTAGGAAGGGATTAAGGTAGTTTATAAAATACTTATGAAGTTAAATGAAAGCAAAAATAACTCACAGGAAACAAATAAAAATACACAAATCGGACTGTATCAAAATTAAAAACTTCTATTCGTCAAAGGGCAATGTAAACAGTGTAATGCAGCAACCCACAGAATGGGAGAAAATATTTGCAAACCATATATCTGACACAGGGTTAATATCCAGAACATATAAGAAACTCCTCTGAGTCAATAACAATTTAAAAGGTAGCCCTGTTAAAAATGGACAAAGAACTTTAATAGACATTTTTCCAAAGATGATATACCAAGGGCCAATAAGCATATGAAAAGATGTTTACATCACTAACTGTTAGGGAAATTCAAACCAAAACCACCATAAGATACCATCTCACATCCATTAGAATAGCCACTATAAAAAATCAGAAAGAAAAAGTGTTGGCAAGGATGTGGAGAAATTAGAATGCTTGTGCACTGTTTGTGGAATTGTAAAACAATGCACCCACTGTGGAACAAAGTATGAAAGTTCCTCAAAAAGTTAAAAATAGAATTACTACATGAACCAGCAATTCCACTCCTGTGTATATACCTAAATTAATTGAAATCAGAGTCTCCAAGAAGCATTTGTATCCCCATATTCAAAGCAGCATTATTCATAATAATCAAAAGGTAGAAGCAGCCCAATGTCCATTCATGGATGAATGGATTAACAAAACATGGTACCTAACATACAATGGAATACTCTTCAGCCTTATAAAGCAAGGAAATTAAGACACATGCTACAACATGAATGCATTTCAGACGTTATACTTTGTGAAATAAGTCAGACACAAAAAGAGAAATACTATATGCTTCCATTTTTATGAGGTACCTGGAGTAGTCAAATTTATGAAGACAGGAAGTAGAATGGTGATTGCCAGGGGACAGGAGGAAAGGGGAACAGGGATTTGTTATTTAATGGGCATAGACTTTTAGTTTTGCAAGATTAGAAGAGTTCTGGAGATTGCTTGCACAATGTGAAAGTACTTAACACAATTGAACTGTACACTCAACACTGGGTAAGATCGTACATTTTATGTTATGTGTATTTTACCACAGTTAAAATGACAACAAAAATAACTGAATGTGGAAGCAAGATTAAAAGTAGAGATAGTTAAGATGAAGGCTGGATGAGGTTAGTGTACAAATATTACATCTTAAGATCCTAAAAGTTTGATTGAGATGGACTACACATCTAAATTTGCAGGTAGCTAATGAAAAGAGGGTCACATAGCCAGTATTAAACAAGCAGTTGTTCATCTCAAGTATTTCTTGGGCTACAATCAGAAAGATGAGTTTATCCAAAGATGCCCTATAATGTAACAATCTGTGTTCTCAGTAACAGATTTACAGAAAAATCAACAAGTGTTCCATATTGTTGCTTCTTACAGCTTCTTTAAACATAGGCTGTTGGCATAGTACTAAATCCAATCTAGTAACTTAAATTCTGGGTAGGTAAAAAATGAGAATGGAAAGAAAACTTATGCAACAGTGCTGTCACTATACAGAGATTCAGTGAAATCTTAGTAGTTTTGTCTTATTTGGTCAACTGACTTGCTACAAAAGATTGATCATTAGAATTAAATTAAAACTAAAATGAAGTATAATAGTCCTCTGCTTATTGAAAAGAATTAAAAAGTTCATGTAGTTTAAATATCTTCAATAGATAATCAAGATAGAAAAATGGAATAACCCAATTTAATTTACACTGGAGAAAAAGAACTACTTTATAAAGTATTAGAGCATAAAATTAGAAATAAAGGTGTTGGACTTTGAAATAAGAAAATTACCATAGATTATTGTCAAACAAAGCATGTAGCTCTGCCAAAACACTAGCAAAGTATGTTTTTGCAAAAGCATGAAAGTAAAACCTAACTTCAGGGAAATAACAACAAGAAATCATTCTCAAATATTACTTGAAATCTCAGCATGTATATGGCACAGCAGAAGAAAATGAGGTTTAGAGAAGTCAAACAGAAAACAACTCAAATATTATCTTTCATGTTTTACCCCCAAAATTGCAATTAATTCTACAACTAGTTAAATGTGAAAAATATTAAATTACAGAATTATCTCAAGTGAACAACAAACACCTATTTCTTGACATGACAAATAATTTATGAAATCATTACTTAAAAGATTTGCTATGTTGTCACAACACTGAAAAGTATGTAGTCAGAAAGAAATATTATATTCTCTATCTTCTTTATAGAGCTAGTAATGAAAACACACTAAAAATCAGGATCTATGTTCAAGTATATTTTACTCTGAAATTTGAGTATGACATTACCTTATTTAGGAAGACAGAATTTATAGTATTACAGTGGGGGATTCAAATAAAACATTTAATGGATCATCCATAAAATAAGAACCTTTAGAAGGGAGTCTCCTAGGGCTTCAAGTCTTCCATGTTCTTCATCCAAAGGAGTATTATCAGTTAACATGCATCAAATAACCATCAAAAATAAGTATGATTACTGAATCTTTAGAAGCATGCAGTGAAATGCCTTCTTGAGCAATGGAGAACATTTATTTTTTCTACATTTCTTTGACTTTCTTACTCAGTTAATTATTCTTTATCCACTGCAGACTTCTCCATAATGGGAAGTAATACTCACCATTATCATTTACCTTTATATATTCAGCACCTAAGTAAATGACTGACACATAATAGGCACTCAGTAAATGTTTACAGAATAAATCAATGTTAATAAAGTGGCTAAACAACATTTCCTCAGGAGCTTCCAGAGAACCTAATCATACCTAAGGTTCATGAATGAGATCTACATCTCTTGTGACCTGAATATATCAAGGATCACCCTCCACCAACTTCTGTGCCTGTATCCCAGTTGAACATCAAATATACAGAATCTTACAGTTTCTACATTAGGCAGATGTGATCAGGAACAAAAGGCAGTTCATGTAATAACAGCATAGAGATAGGTAAGTTGGGCATTTGAAAACAATTTCCCCCAATTTTTTTTTTTTTTATAATTTGAAAATCTGAAAAAAGATCCTCATCTTTGTAGACTGTGTCTTTCCATTTTTTCTTTCATCTGTCAAATGCCTGGATAGAGTGAACGTGAAATAAATTCCCATTTATTTTTTCATCTACATTGTAATCCCGAGTCTGTTTGGTAAAAGCTGTTAGTAAATCACTTGGTCAGTTCTCCCAACAAAATAATCTTTAAGTAATACAGTATATCAACCTATCTTTTGACGTTTTCATTTTTCCTTCTTGACATTTTCTCTTAAAAAATAATGCAGTGTTGGCCCTATTATCTTTTGGAGTCTGTGAACCAAAATATCAGCTATCAGCTCACTTGTAGAAAAGTTATCAAGGTTCAGAAACCAAAGATGTAGATGTGAGGCCCTACACATCTGTCTGTCTAATACCGGAGGGGAGGGTGGAGGATTGGTGATGGTGGTTCAAGAGCGGCGTGTTGAGTTTCACATGTTTTTTTCCATTCACTGTGTTACTTGGGTGAGGTTTATTTTATTTTATTTTATTTTATTTTATTTTATTTTATTTTTTGGGGGGGCGGAGTCTCACTCTGGCACCCAGGCTGAAGTGCAGTGGCATTATCTCGGCTCTCTGCAACCTCCGCCACCCAAGTTCAAGCAATTCTCCTGCCTCAGCCTCCCAGGTAGCTGGGACTACAGGTATGCACCACCACGCCTGGCTAATTTTTGTATTTTTAGTAGAGATGGATTTCACTATGTTGGCCAGGCTGATCTTGAACTCCTGACCTCAAGTGATCTGCCTGCCTCAGCCCCCCAGAGAGCTGGGGTTACAGGAGTGAGTCGCCGCGCCTGGCCGAGATGTATTTTAGAATGATTAGTTTTGAAAGGTATAATGAATACACTTGCCTCTGTTCTACCTGTTGGAAATTACTTATGATTCATTCAGCAACAATTTTTGAGTGTAAACCATGTTCCAGTCACTGTTCAGGTTTTAAAGAAAAGAGCCAGAAAGGTAAATACATACTGAAACTAATATTTTGAGTAGCCTTATTGTATGGAAGCAAGTGTCTGTCTGCATTCTATTATTTTTTATGCTGCCTTCATATAGCAAATTATACAGGAATTTAAAAAATGAACTGAAATATAGTATACTGAATTCCATTATGTAATTTGACTGGATAATAAAATCATATCCTTATTTCTTTTAGAGTCTGAAAACTAGAGGGATTTTTGATGTTAGAGTTTTAGAATTAGAGGGACATTTGACAGAAAAATCAAGACCATTTGTATATCAGGTATTAAAATTACCCATATTAACATCATAATTTTTTGATCTGTGGAAGTATTAAATTACATCCAGATAACAATATTTTACCTACTAAGTCCTTTGTAGCCCTTTTACCAAAAGAGAAATATTGATTGTTATTCCTATGCTTTATGACATTGTAGGACTTCTAAATATTGTCTCTGATTTTCCTTTGCTAAATTAACAGAATTAGTGGGAGTTCCAAAATGGACATTGTGTTTATGTAGATAATGTCCAGCCCAGCTAAACCACCAGGTTATATACTACAGTTTGCAAGTTTAAAGTCAAAATTTGAATTGGATATGGACTTTGATATGGGAATTATATCAATACTGGATTCAATGTTTAGTTATACATCAAATTACCATTTCTTTAAGTGATTCCAATTAGGGAAATCTACTAATTACTAATATTATAAATGAATATATTAATGGTTTTTCTTTGTAATACACACTCCTTTCTTTATTGACAAAGATGATTAAATCTCCCATTTTGACATTCTGTCCTCTTTGGCTCACTGTACTGAGTCTCAACCTGTTGTGACTTGCACCAAATAGAGTGTCACAGCACATTACTTTGGAAAGAATACGCTTTCCAGCTATTTTTAGTAGTGCTGCCATTTCTGTGAATGTAACGACAACAGCATATATTGTGTTGTTTTTGTTGAAAATGTTACGTTGGATACTAACTGACTAGCCCTCAACTAAAAGTATTAACCTAGTTGAGAGAAATAATAAAAATACATACATAACCAGTAAACAACACATTAAAACTTGAAACAGTTAAATTGTGGGATGCTTGCAAGGGAGATGGAAAAAATAAAAGGTTTAGAAAGGGGAGTTCCAATGATAGGACAATTTAAAAGGTAAAAAGGGCTAATCTGGAAAAAAATCCAAAGAAAGTGAGTTTTGAGTTGCCTTTGAAATAGTCTCATCAAGGGAAGGAAGGTAGAAAATTCACATTGGGAGAGAGGCTCAGAAATGACTTGGTGATAGAGGATGGTAAGCCGTATTAACAACTGCCATGTAAATTAGCTTGGCTAAAGCAATAAATTGACCATTGGTGAAGGTGGGAGTCTATTAAGGGCTGTTCATTAGTGAAAGGATTTTTAATTTTATGAAAGAAACTACTAATGCTTCAGGGATTACTAAGAAAGCACATGATGGAAACACTTTTAAAGAAGACAACTATTGCAACTATTCTGATGAAAAATCCAATAGCTGGGAGAATGCTAATGATTCTGTGAAAAAGTAGAGTGGTTCTCAATGTGTGGCCTGCAAATTTTCTATAGGTTCATTGACATTTTCAGGGGCTCATGAAGTCAATTTTCATAATAATACTAAGAAATTATTTTCCATTTTCACTGTATTGACATTTGCACCAATGTTGCAAAAGCATGATGGGGAAAACAACTGGCTTCTTTGCAGGAAGCAAACAGGTGATACCAAACTGTTCTGGTATTCACTGAGTGTATTCTTTACCATTATGGGCACTCAGCCTCTCTCTCTCTCTCTATATATATATTTTTAAATCAATTTCAATCCTTGAGTACATGTCTCTTTAACATTTGGTAGGATGATATAAGAAGTATGCATCAAGCACTTCTTCTGCATACCAAAATATAATAGCTGTCTTGGGGAAAAGCACTTCTGCCCTTGTGCCACTGTTTACATTTGTGAGCTGATTTAGCCACTGTTTTTATGGAACACTATATTTTTCTTGGAAGAATGATGAACAAATTATGATTATCAGACTTGAAATTTGGCAGACATTTTCTAAAAAATGAAATGTGTGCCTGTCACTTAAAGGAACACAACTGACAGTATATATTGCTGTGATAAAAGTTTGAGCTTTCAAGCAAAAATTAGTGTTTTGGAAAACTTACATCTGTCACTGTGAGCTTGACAGTCACCCAATGCTCTAAGACTTTCTGATAAGGTTGGCGATATTAACAACTGCAATTTAAACATTTGGTTTTGCATAATGAAATGTGTCAACGTTTGGAAATCTGCATATTTTCGAAATGACCAATAGGCGATATTACTAGCTCATGAATGGATAAACAATCCAATCAAAGTATATGATGAACTAATGGCTTTTAATGTTACAGAGTACCACGTTGAATTGACATGGTTTCAGAATCCATATTGCAATTAATCATTAAGAAACTACCACTTGTCAAGTCTTGGTGTAGTATCAAAGAAGAATATTCAAAATTATCTGAAAAGACTATTCAAATTATCTTTCATAGTCTAGCTACATACCTTGTGTGACATTGAATGTTGTTCATATAAGTCAACCATATTATAATTGATTGAATACAGGATCAGATATGAGCACTCAGCTTCCTTTTATGAAATCACTCTTGCAGAATGTCAGACAATGTTACTGCTTTCATGCATGTTTAAAAATATTGTAGTTATTTTTTTCACAAAATATTCATTTACGTTAACATGTAATGGGATTATCATTTTGAAGTGAATGAGTAAATAAATATATTTTAATTTCTAAGTTATCTTTTCTATATGGCAAATATTTATAGATGAGACTCACATAAGCAAAAACCCTTTGGTATCTTTAATAATGTTTAAAAATATAACAACATTAAAATATAAAATTATATAATGTTTAAAAATATGATAAAATCCTCCAAGTTTGAGGATAACTATATAAGTAAATAGTCAAAATTTGGATGAAGGCTGTAACTATAAGAATGAAGATGAAGAAGCACATGGAACATACTTGTTGGATAATTTGCATTATATTACACCATCCTTTTGCCCTCCTTCCTAAGATGAAAATACCCTCTCTGCCTTTTTTGGGTACGTACATGTGACTTCTCAATGTTATTTTCACATTATTTTCTTTCCACAAAAACCAAGAACTACTTTCCCAGAGCCTGTATGTGTTGAATAGATTCCACAAGGAAAGCTTATAGGAACTAGAAGTCTAAAAACAAAGCAAAATGATAAGGTTAAATGTAGAGTAAAGTATATATTTCTTTCATCTGCTAATTTCTCATTGTTAAGCATTCAAAAATCAAACACTGCTTTGAATTCAACTGTCTTCTGTGTCAAGGAGGTCATATTTGCTAGTAAAAGTTTAGTAACTGGTAATAACATAAGAATATTTCTATCCAATTACGAAATTATTTTGCCTAGGTGAGCCAGGAAAGGTACATGGTCTGCATTTTCCCCAGTGAGAAAGAATCATAAGAAAGGTGTATGTCATATCTATAACCTGTGAGCAAAGTTATAGACAGTGCCACCAAGGAGACATTTCTTCTCAAACTAAAGGTGTTATAACTTAACATATGGCTGCTCTTCAGACTTCAACAAGAAATGAGAAAAGGTCACAAGCCCAAGAGAGGAAGAATATGAGGAATTCTTGCCATAGCAACAGAAAAGAAAGTGAGGAATGGTTTGAGGAAATACAGCAATAACAGTATAGCCACAGGATTTGCAAAACGCCTGTTAAGGCTAATGCTATGTTGTCAGTAATGTAGAATATATATGAAATATCCTAAAAAATATTCATATCCATAAAATACACATTATTGAAATGTGAAAAGTCAAAGGGATAGCAGAGTGGTGTCTGTTTGTAAGGTCATCTGCTCTTCAAAGGTAAACTACTAGCATGAGAGTGAGTCATGCATATTCAACAAGAGATTTGTATCTGGAAAGGAAGAGAGAACATTTTAAATATCAGGCATAGGCTGGCAAGAGTTATAAAATGAGTAGGGGTTGGCATCTGAGTCTTTTTTTTTTTATCTCCAATAAAGACTGGTTTATCTCTTGCTACTTGTAACCTTGTATGTAATAGCCTATATAGTGACTTTTCCACTCCAAATGTCCCAGAAAAGACTATTAGGGCAAAAAGAACATTGAGGGAAGTTGCCTTGAGAACAAGACACAAACATCAGTTTTACAGTATAGCCTGGGTGAGGCAGATTCAGTGGGAATGAGTTTTAGTTCCTTAAAACTGTGCTGGTTAAATTTGGAAATGTGGATAGTCTTCCAGTTTTCCTCTAAGCTAATCTTTTAAAGTATTTTTGGATATCTAGTATTCATCACCTCTCTATGTTTCCCTAGAATTTCTCAGTTTTAGTGTTGGTCCTTACCTATTTCAGTTTTTCACCACTTGTCTGGAAATATTTTGCATGTAGAGGCAACAAATTGGGAGGCTAAAAACAGACATGTCCCCATGGGGACCATCAAAATAGTTTTCTCCTTGTTGATAAGCATTAAATAGACCAGCCACTCACTGTGCTAAATAGAGCAAATGTGCTCAGGAAAAGAAGTTCGTGATTCTAGACTCGTAAAATTTCAGGCTGGTCACCTGAGGTGTTTGAAATGTCACAAAGGTGACATTAAGGATGAAATTTGCACAGAAATTTTCCATTTGCAAAACATTTTCACATCTGTAATATCATTTGACCCCTTTCACAAGTGTTGAGGAAGATATTGTCATGATCTTATGTTTAGAAATCCAGAAATTGAGGCTAAGGGCAATTATGTGACTTGAGAAAGTCAAGACTCGCCAGCAATTTTGCAAGGATTCAAATTCAGGCCTTTGATTTCTGAAGTTTGTTTCCCTATAGTACAAGGAATCTTACAACTTCTCTCTTTATTTGTAATTATAGAGTTAATCCTTGACAATCTAGAACTTTTTTTTTTTTTAAACCCCAGGACACACCACTTACATGTTTTAGAACTTTTAAAATCTTAAATACATGAATGTTTTTAATGCCCCAGTGAGAATTACAGAGGAAGAGTTTGCAGAAAGGCTAAATGACTTATTCAACTCATTAGAATGGATTTTAGAGCTGATATATTAGAAAGTGAAAAACAAATATAAAAGAATCATCCTAAAATAACATGAATAAACCCACTCACAAGGAGTACCTGTGCAGCCTTCTTGCCAGCTTCAAGTATCAAAATGAACATTTCCAGAAGGCAGTCCTCAGCATGGGAGCTGTGCATTAGCACACCCTAATCTGTTTTCTAAGGACCACATGGAAGTCAAAAGCAAAGAACAGATCAATAATAACTAGTAGATTCACATTCTAAAGAGTCCCCCAACAACAGATGCATTGTTTCATAACAATACCACTCCATTAAGTGCATATATTGTTTCCTCATTTATAAGCTATTTTCATATTCATGAGTAAATGGGAAAGATAAATGCCAAGTGGGCACCGACCTCAGGGATAAGATGAGGTTAAATTTTAAGAAGAGAAAGAGTGAAAACTAAGATGAGAAAGAAAACATCAAGCAAGATGATTATAAACTAAACTGCTGTCAACCTGAATATAAGGGTAGAAGATAAAATGTCTGGATGAAGAGCTGTGGTAGGCATGGGAAAGTGTCATAGAGGCAATACAGGAGCGCTATAGGCAGAGCTATTTTAATTAATAATTGCAAGCTATGTTAAAATAAAAAATGATCAATATATGCATTTAAAAGGTGGTGAGTGTATTTAAAATAAACAGAATATGATCCCTTTATCACGTCTTGTGCAATTTGGAAGGCTCCTCAGGGAATCTGATCCACCTTCAGAACATGCCTGTGATTAAAAGCTCAAGAGGGGCCTAATCTGTTTTTCTCTGTCTTTGCTATGTCTTTACATTTTCCTCTCTTATTATACATAGTCATGGTTGTCTTCCTTCTCTACCCCCTGACCTCGTTCTTCTCTTCTTCCTCCTCCTTTTCTTCTTTAGTAAAGAAACCTCTAATTAGATGTCTTAGCCATCTGGATCCTGTTTCTTGTGCTCATATTAAGAGAAACAAATGATGACCCTTAGAAACTTAGCCATTTTTATTTGGATAATATATAGTTATATTTAATTATTTTCTGGAATTTATTTGCTTTAAACCTCATTATCATTTTTCTTACTTTTTATACAAGTCAGTCTATGTATTTACGCTGCAAGGCTATTTTACTAATTCATATGATAATCACAAAGAAGAGGGAGGATTTCAGGTATAAGAAAGGGGAAGAAAGTGGACGTATGTTAGTAGAGTCTCGTGATTTAAAAGTTGTGTTGTGTCAATATTGTAAAATTGTTGTTATATTGTTGTTGTATTGTTATTATTCACAAATCACACATGACGAAAGCAAGGCTTTACAATCCAGTGAGTGAAGTGGTAGCTGAAATCTGTGTTCTATGATTTCAAAGACAATGTCTAGTATTTCTCAATGCTACTGTAACCTGCAAGGGAAGTCCTCCAGATTTTAAAGGTGGTATGATTTTCATCATTTTCACGATGAAATGACATGACAACTAGAATTTTTGGAGGAGGATTAGTGACTGTAATGTCATAGGTTTGCTGGGATGTAGTTTATTTGCCAGGGAAATGGTAATAAGAAAACCTTCTCAGGAAGTTAGTGGAAGAACTAAGTGAGATAGCTTATGAAGGGCCCAGTTTCCACCTGCCACATGGTGGGTGTTCAATGAATGCTTGTTCTTGTTCCTGCTTGAGAACTACTTCTTGATGTAGTCAACTTTGCACTGCAGAAAGGTGTTACATAATAGTTGTTCCCTACAGTAGAAACAAATGAAGTATAATCTTTGCCCTTTCACAAAAATTAGCATCCTTTTTATATTTTTTTAGGGGTTAAAGGATGAGTTGGAATGTTTAATGTGATCTTCAGAGAAAGCATCTTTTCATAGGTGGATTTATTTTCATGGGAATACAATAGCAAGAGACATAAAGTACTAATGATCCATATAGCATTTTTATTTCTCCTGACTTCTCAAGGAGGCAAACTGCCTAACTTGCAAAAAGACCAACCAGATTCAGGAATGCTTTTAAAATAGCAATGCCAAGATTTTCTTTTATTTTTTTCACATTTGAAAGCCCATACGAACATAAACTCATGCACACATGGGCACACACACAGAGACTGTGTTTGTTTCATTTAATTGGAAGAAACAATCAGTAATCTATGAATCACAGAAGGAGATAAGTAAGAATAAACATTCTCTTCGTTGAGCCTTTCTTTTAACGGTTGATGAAAATGAGTATGGATAATGTAATGTCTTTCAGAAATGAATGGCAATATCATCAAAACAACCACTCATATGTTTTCCCAAAGCAAGACATTGTGAGTTGTTAAGAGATATATGCAGGTAAGATTACATCCTTTTCTTTTGTATTCCCAATTATTATCCCCTAGAAGCAGTATCAACACTAATACTTAGTAGTCTATACATTTGTTCATATCAATAAACTGGCACCAGCAATGGTTTTTAGCACCAGCAATGTTCCCTATTCTTTTACTATATTATAGTTTTGTTTAAGTTCATCCAAGGTCATGAGAATTATTTTATCTAATGTTATTTATGTGTTACCTTTAGTGGCCAAATTTTCAACTCTTAGTTCTGGTAAGGAAGAGAGCATTGTATTTAAAATATCTCATTTCTTGATATCTGTAAGAAATTTGCAAATTTCCTATTACTTCTACTATGAATCAATTCTTTCTAAAACTCATGAGTATCTGTAAGGCTTTAAGTGAATATCATGTTTGACCATAATTATCCCCAAAATTGTGATTGATGACATCCCAAAAGTTGTATTTTCATAGGAGTTTTCTAATTGTCTACTTTATTGAGTATGTTATGTTCAGAAGGGTGTTTTATTTATTTATTTATTTATTTATTTTTGAGACAGAATTCTCCCCCAGGCTAGAGTGCGGTGGTGCCATCTCAGCTCACTACAGTCTCCACCTCCCGGGTTCAAGCCATTCTCCTGTCTCAGCCTCCCAAGCAGCTGAGACTACAGGCATGTGCCACCACACCTGGCTAATTTTGTATTTTTAGTAGAGATGGAGTTTCATCATGTTGGCCAGTCTGGTCTCAAACTCCTGACCTCAGGTGATCCACCCACCTCCGCCTCCCAAAGTGCTGGGATTACAGGCAGAAGGGTATTTAAAAAATAATAGTCTCCTTTATGAAAATATAGAGCTTATTTCTAATACCAGTGAGAATTACCTGTATTTGTTTTTGGTGGTGGGATTATAATAAACACTAGCCTGATAGGTTTTGAGATTCAGGAATGCTTTTAAGCAGTTTACTCATATTTAAAGAAGAGAAAACAGAGGTAAAGGGAAGTTAATTATGAAAGTCAAAGCTAGTAAGTGATAAAACAGGGATTCAAATCTATGCCTTTGTTTAATTTTCTTATGTTTTGATCTGTGAGTTACTTAGATGGGTATGGTTTAATTTCCAACTATTTTGAGGGATTTTCTAGGAATCTTACTCTTAAACTGATTTCTAATTTAATTCCATTATGGTTACAGAACAAGCTCTATAAGATTTTAAAATTTTTGAAATTTTAATTGAGTCTTATTTTCATCTCTAGTAGTACACCTTCTCTTA
Source organism: Rhinopithecus roxellana (assembly GCF_007565055.1). Lineage (NCBI taxonomy): Eukaryota > Metazoa > Chordata > Mammalia > Primates > Cercopithecidae > Rhinopithecus > Rhinopithecus roxellana. The sequence continues at coordinate 115,081,989 of NC_044549.1, read as the reverse complement.
AAATCTACTTTGATAATAGCATAGGAAAAGTGAGCATTAAAAATAACCTTTTATGTTTATTGTATAGTGCATCCTATTTCCTCTTTCCTCTTTCTCTAAGACTTCAATTACATGTATGTTAGATTTCTTGTCACTATCCCTGAGGACAGATCACTGAGCCGTTGATTAATTTTTAAAAAATCTTTTATTGTCTATCTCTTGTCTTTACAGTGGGTAATTTCTGTTGGTCTGTCTTCAACTTCACTAGTCTTTTCTTTAGCATTCTCCAAACTGATGTTAAAGTAATAAATTAGTGCATTTTAAATTTCAGATATTTTATTCATCTATGCTAAATCTCCATTTGGTTCTTCCTATAGCTTCTGTTTCTTTGTTGGGATTCTCATCTCTTCACTCATTACAACTATTTTTACCTTAAGATCCTTGAACGTATTTTCGTAGGTTTGTTGAAATCCTTGTTTGCCAGTTCTACATCTGGGTCTTGAAGATCTATATCTGGTTCTACATCTTGAAGTCTATTTCTATGGACTGCTTATTTTCTTAAGTCTCATTTTCCTACTTCTTTGCATGTGTGGTAATTTTTAACTTTATGCTGGATATTTTAGGTGAGACTTTGTGGGGAATCTGGATTATGACATATTTCCTGAAAAATATGTTAAGATGTTGAGGTTTTTTTGTTTTTGTTTTTGTTTTTTCCCCCTGTGAGAGAATGCAATGGCAGATACTCTTGTTCTTATGAAGCTTAGCTGTATTTTTTGTTAGGACAGGCCTATTTTGTCTTTGAATTTAATCTTAAGCTGTGGTCCTTTTGGTAGGTTATGGTCCTTATTATTGCAGTATGATCTTTCTGGGGCTCAACTGAGTACCTGAGGTGCTCAGTGAGGTCTATTTACCCTAGTACTCCAGCATCAACATCTCCAGGCACTGCAGGTCATCTAAGTATTTCCATTTAGCGCTTAGTTCTGTGGCAGGCAATTTCTGCTACATGGAATCTCTTTCCTCACATGCATGGCATAGATCTTGGCTAAGAACTTACAGTAAATTCCCATGCAGACTTCTGTCTCTCCACCCTTTCACACAACTGCCTCTTTCTTGGCCATGTTTCCTGTAATTATAGCTTCCTTGGCAGCCTTGCTATTCTAATCTCGGCCTCTTAGGTTTGGTGAGACTGCAGTTTAACTTGATATCCATGTCCCTGAACTAGGGCAGAAAAATAAACCGAGCAAAAAGCTGAGAAGATTATAGGGCTCATCATGTGTATTTTTCTTCTTTCAGGGATCACAGTCCTGCTCTGCATTGTCCAAGGCCTCAAAGCAGTTGCCTCTTATATTTTGTTCAGTTTTACAGTTGTTTACAGCAAGAAGGCAGATTCAGTACCAATAACTGTGTCATGGTTAGAATAAAAAATTCATGGGTTTATAATTATTTTTCACAAAACCTTGTGAAATAGTGCTTGTGAAGTAGTACTATTATAACCTAGTTTTATCAAAAACTAAATTCAGTCTAGTGAGTGGAGGAGTCATAATTTGAACCTAGGCAGTCACGTTCTAGACTTTGTGCTCTGACTAAATATACTATGCTGCCTCTGTAACATAACTTACATTGATTTCCTTCACAGCATTTATCATACTCTTCATCTCATATATACGCCAATATTTATTTATTTACACTTTGTTTGCTACTTCTGCTGGTGTATAAGCATCATGTATTTTCTATTTATAGCTGTCTCTCCACTGCCTAACACAGGAAAAGGCTCTTGGTGGAAATACTTAATAAGGCTCTTAAAATGAATGAATGAATGTAGATACTACTATTATAAAATAATTTTTAAAATAGTGATTTTTCTTACACATTTGGTACTTTAGACTTCATCTTGTCTGCCACCTTGTGGCAACAAAATTGTATATATATCAAAATATATTTATATAATAAAAGAATCATAGCAGAATTTTTAATCTTGATAAGAAAGCAGTAATTGCAAATTGGTCTCTAGAAATGTTCAAAACACCTTCTGATAAACAGTGGCACTGGTTTAATGAAGTGAGCAGACAGTTAATGTATTAGGAGAGTCTAAGCATTACTTTTGGTTGAAGTAAAAATTAATACTTATATTTGCTACTTTGGATATGTTATGAATAAAAAGAAGAGCCATTTTGATAATAGTTGTTTTCAGAGTCTTTGTATCGTTGACTATTTTAGTTTAAATGGCAGTGCTTAGCTGATTAATTTCAAAACATATCTTTGTTGATCTTAAAACCATAAAGTTATGGTTCTTGTAGTCTTCTCTATGACAAAACAATATGCATTTATTTTTATCAGAAGCAAAACTACATGATAGTTTTTAAGCTAATTTTTGTATTGACGAGTCTCCTAAAAATATGCAGTAGACCTCACATTTCCATAAAATTAAAGAGAAAATGCTTCAGCAAATGCAAATAAATGCAAAAAAGGAATATTTTAATTTTGATTCATGATTAGTATCAACTTCCACAATGTGATAATAATACAAAAGCAGAATTCTGCATTGAGTATATAACTAATGGTTGTAAGCTATTTATAGAGTAAATATCCTAATTAACTTATTTTATAAAACACATTTGTTAATTGTATTTCAGATGGTTTTAAAATCTAAGATCTTTCAAGATGTTTTGATATTAAAATCATATGTACTGACTTATGCAGTTCTGCACTATGACCAGACCAGCAAAATGATTTATTTCATTTGGTGCATTATTAATTGTATGAATTGACTGTTTAACCTTTATTGATTTACATTTCTTACTTAATGTTCAACTTAGGAACAGCAGCAAAAATTATTTTACAAAAGTTAATTCTAATATAATGGGAAAGATAATTTTACTATTCACTGTTAAATACATTCAATTCAGTAATTTTCAAGGTCTTGAAAAAGCACTCTTAGTTTCAAAGCAGAAATTTTCTAATTCTAAATAGTGAACCTACTGAAGCTGATTTTTGCATTCTCAGGAACTGCAGCATCTTGTGGTTCTTATATTTGGATTACAGTGGAATTTTTGATCTTTCGTTCTCATTACTTTTTTTTTTACTGAATTCTTATTAACCAGAGACTGTTACTTACTTTTAATAACATTGAATTAATTACATTTTGACATGACCATGCCATTTGGAACCCTTTTATTATTAAATATGATTCAAAAATTCATCAAACTATTCTGATATCCAAGAGATATTTCCTTTAAAACATAGGCCATATAGGTGGCCCTTTTTATGTGTGATTATAATCATGGAGAAGGTGAAGTATGATTACTTTCAGTGCATCTCAATATATTATTGTTTATGCATGCCTTTGGATTTTATGAATATTTTGAAGTCTATAAATAGCTTTCAAATGTTTATTTCTATGTTTAAAATTTTTACTTATTTATGTTCTTTTCTTTTGCATGATCGAATATTTTTTTAGTCTGTAAATAGTTCACAAATATTTTTCCCACAAATCACCCAGGTAGCCCAGAAGTTGCAATATTTTGACATACTGAAATACACATTACCTTTCCAGTAATTCTTCTTTCAAATGGAAACAGAACAAAATTCTTTGACCGACCATATATCTTGATGTTTTTTGAAAACTATGGTTGCATAAAATATTTCCAGATAATGTAGGGATTAAAATTTTCTTTTAATGTCAAAGGAATCTGCCTCTAGGTTTTGTAGTTTACTTAAGAGGGAGAATGGCTTTCAAAAAGGTTGTCTTGTGAATTTCAAAGTGATTTTGTTGTCTGTAGGTTCTTGAGGTCAAGTTTAAGTTCACTACTAGGGCTGTGAAAAATCTTGGGTAGAAACAACTTTTGCATCCTGGTGGATGTGAGTTTGTAAATGACTTTTGCTGTGCTAATAAATCTCCCATTTACAAATTAGTCTTAATATAACTGATAATCATGTTCCCCAGTTGGTTATTAAGAGAGCAGAAATTATATTTTCATTTTGATATTAGTTTGCCATTTGTATCCAAAAGAAGTATAGGAAGTGAGATGAGAAAATGAACAACACAAAAGTTCTAGGTAAATTGCTCAAAGTCAGACAGGGAGGGATAGAGTCATCACAATTTCAAGGAAAGAGTCTGTTGAAAGGCATAATATAATCTCTTTATCTTTGCTGCAGGTTAAAACTGATTATCACCCATGAGAGAAAGACCCCTAAAACATAAAATACAGGAGAGGTACATTTTTATAGAAGAAAAGACAGGCCTGGGTAACTCTGGGGACTCTGGGAAGTCATATAGAGACACACAGATACATACTTCTAAAGAAGAATAGAAATATAAAAAAGAAAATTTTAAGGACCGAGATAAAAAGTATTTCATACCTTTGGAAAGCTGTCCAAAGGATCCTTTGAATCAGCTAATGTGATCACCAAATAAGCCATAAACTTTCGAGTCTTGGCTCATACTTCACAGTCAGAATTCCCTTCTACCGTTCCATAACTGCAGTTTTGACAATCCTTCTTACCTTTGAATACCACCTCCTTTATTTACCTGTTCTCTCCCTCCTTTCTTCCCACAGCAATTTGCTTCTGCAGTTGTCTGCCTCTTAGCTTTGCCCTGCATTATGAATAGTTTCTTGCGTCTCTATTTCTTCCATTAGGTTTTGAGATTTTTGTGGTCTCCATGATTGCCTCACTTGACATAAACCAAGCAGTAAATAAATGTGGTTTGTTTCTTCTTTAAATTGAAATAAAATGGAAGGTGATCAGGCAGGCTCAGATAGTACCCTCCACTAGCATGAACAGCATTTACTTGCACTTATTAGTATATGATTTTACCTGTGTGCATGATTCAGGGCAAGATCTGGTTTCCTCATCCGTAGATAACAGGTAACAAGCTTTGTCTCAATGAAACTCGCCACGCTTGCTATATCTTCCGCAGATGCATCAAATGGTTCTCCCAGAACTGCTCCTTTGCTGCAAAGCTTTAAAAAATATAATACTTTCAACATCCTAATAATCTTTCATGTAATTTACCTTTTAAATAAACAAAACATGTGTACATTTTATTTATATGTGTTTTGTATATATGTTAAAAGTATATATGATACTTTTTCCAAACCACAAGTAAAATATTAATATTTTGATTATAAATTAAATAAATTGTTCGTGTTCAATATTAAGTGACTATAATATAAAATAAAGGACACGTTTTACTGTAAAATGCTTCCTGTAAAATATTTTAAAAGTATGATAGGTTTTAAAGGAGTGCCAGTTGCTAAGAATGTCTGTTTTAAAAATAAAGCATACAATAACCAAAGATATTAACAGAAAGCCAGGCATAAATCATATTAAATACCAGTGCTTTTATGAAAACCCAGCTGAGCCATGATCTAGCACACTATCAAGTTTGATTTAATATAACAAGAGGTATCGGAAGTAAACTCCTAGGAGCCATTAACATGATCGGTGATTAATTTGAGTCTGAATCATATTCTCTAGTATGTTATTGAAAGAAAAGAAGTGAAAATTTATTAGAATTTATTGGCAGAGGACACAGTATCTGAAAAATATGGCAAGAATACGAATTCTTAATAAAAGTTCCAGGAAGTCAATGGTTTCTGGGCATCATAGATAAACTCTAGAGAAATAAAATAATTAATTTTTTTGGAGAACCCCAAACATTACGAAGTGTCAATAATGTGACAAGGAAAGATCAGCACTTTTTTTTCCCCTCAGAGTTTTCTACTGTTCTTTGGAATTAAGACTGATGGAAAAGAAGTCCTATCTATTTTCAGTGACCTTATTCAGGATATTGCCTTCTTTGCTCTTTTCTACCTCCATCTGTGCATACACTGGGGGAAATTTTCTTGCCAGAGATAGTAGTATTTGCAGTTAATACTTATTTATATATCCTTTAGCATAAAACTTCTTGTATTTTAAATCCTGCTTGCTTAAATGACATAGTTTAAAATAAATTTTCTTCTATAGGTTAAGTCTTGAGATGGTTTTGCCATGTATATTAATGCTATTGTCATTTTTTAAATGCAGTTTGTTATTTGAATGTGGCTATATTCTGTTCTAAAATGCACTTACTTTCTTAGTAAAGGCTAAAAAAAGACTAAAGGCTAAAAAAAATCTAGAATCTAGATGTTCGATATCCACAGTCTGAATTGGTAGTTGCCTAATGCTGTTTTCTTTTGCTTGCATATCTTATTAATCCTGGAGATTCATATTATTTTTAAAACCTTTTGTCAGTTGGATGAATGGAATATGTTACTTTCTTCATTTAGCAAAAAGTACTTACTGAGCATCTACTATATACCAGACAAAATTGCTCTCTTTACATTTTAATTTGAATTGATTAGGACTTTTTCATAAATCTTTTCTATTTTTAGCTCTATATAAATTCCCCTTTCTTATTCCTTACCTATTTCTATTGACAAGCAAATCTTTTTATTATTAATTATAATAAATATTTAGATATTTAAGGTATTAACCCTTTTCTGGTAGTAATAATATACACATGATAAAATGTGGGGATTCCACCCACAAATAATTTTTTGGAAAAGTGTCAGCTTTTCCTTATGTTTTGTAAAGGCTCTCAGAATACATAAAACACTTCTCTCAATTATTTTGAAAAAAATTAGCAAAGACTATTTGTGGAAGATACACTGGAAATGGCCTCAGTCAATGCTAAGTTTGGATGCTTCATAAAGGTCACCTGATAAAATTGGTAATAAAAGAGAGAAAACATTTAACCCAGATTTAGTAATTATTCTAGAGAATCTGGCCTCAGAAGTGTCAAGTGTGGCTGTAAACAGGTTTTAAAACATAATTTTACAAAGCATGATAGTTTGAAGATGTCAATTTGAGATAGCATCTCCTTTCTTCTGTCAATCTGATCCCACAGGATCCAGAAATACCTAAACAGAGTTTTCCATGAAAGATTTTTTTTATTTATCAATACCTTATATTAACATTCCAGATCTTCTCAATTAATTTTATCTACCTTTTTTTTTTTTTTTAAGACAGAGTCTGGCTCTATCTCCCAGGCTGGCGTGCAGTGGCGCGACCTCTGCTCACAGCAACCTGCGCCTCCCAGGTTCAAGCGATTCTCCTGCCTCAGCCTCCAGAGTAGCTGAGATTACAGGCACGTGCCACCAAGCCCGGCTAATTTTTTGTATTTGTAGTAGAGACGGGATTTCACCGTGTGAGCCAGGATGACACGGTCTTCTGACCTCGTGATCCGCCCACCTTGGCTTCCCAAAGTTCTGGGATTACAAGGGTGAGCCACCGCACCCGGCCAATTTTTGTATTTTTAGTGCAGACGGGATTTCACCATTTTGTCCAGGCTGGGTCCCGAACTCCTGACCTCAAGTAATCTGCTCACCTCAGCCTTCCAAAGTGCTGGGATTACAGGCATGAGCCACTGTGCTTGGCTCAATTAATTTTATCTTTAAATGAAATCAGCCTTTGTTTCCTCAAATCTTAAATACTCAAATCTCCTCTTCACATAAAATCTTAAAAAAGAAACAAGATGTCTTGTGGTCTTTGCCTCTTTCTGTCCTTGTTTCTCTCTGATGTGATGGTGTGGAAGAGCCTCCCTTTAGACACACTTTTTTTTTTTTTCTTGAGACAGTCTCACTCTGTCTTGCTCAGGCTGGAGTGCAGTGGCGCCATCTTGGCTCACTTCAGCCTCCACCTCCCGGGTTCAAGTGATTCTCCTGTCTCAGCCTCCCAAGTAGCTAGGACTACAGGGGTATGCCACCACACCCGGCTAATTTTGTATTTTCAGTAGAGACAGGGTTTCACCATGATGGCCAATCTGGTCTCGAACTCCTGATCTCAGGTTATCCACCTGCCTCAGTCTCCCAAAGTGCTGGGATTACAGGCGTGAGCCACCGCGCCCCAACCACTTTTTATGGGATAATGTGGAAGTCATTCAGTGAGTAGTTTCCATGAGGACATGCAGGTTTTTCATGGCAGGCAGGAGGAAGCCACCTTCAGATTTCATAACTGTAAAGGCTTTGTCTATAAACACTGAGAGAAGTGAAAAGTCTCTACTTGTATAAGATTCAAGGCAAGAAAAGAAATAAAAATCATCTATCTTAACACACTAATGAGAATACTTCATGAAACCAAGCTGAAAGACAACAGTGAAAGATAAGGATAATTCTTTAGTTTAGGTTAAAATCAGAAAATAGGCAGCCTGCTGGGTAGACTTTATGTGTGTTCGTTGAATTCTTGCTTTACCAATCAAGTGTTGTAAGATTGAGAATTTTACTGACTGTATCAAAGATTGCTTTATTTATTCTCTTCCAAAGTAGCACATCTTTGAATTAAGCTTTGCAATAAGGTAAACTGTTAAAAAAATGTGTTGAGGTTAGAAGTAGAGTTATAGGTACATGTAGACAAAACGCTGGCATCAGAACCATGAAACACATTTCAGATATTTTACTAAATTTTGAAATTTCCATATAGACATTTGTATAGACTGAGCAGTTAATTCTCCAGAAGGTGAAGAAATTTAATGTGGTGTGAATTTATTTAAATCTAGGAAGGGCGACTTTATTCACCTTAAAACAAAGAGTATTTGTCTAGAAATGTATAATTTAAATCTTTGGTGTAATAAGTCATGGAGATAAGGAATAAAAACTTTTACATTATCTGAAATAGTATATCACTGAGAAGACTTTTAATTAGGAAAAATTAAGTTAGGAGTTAACTTTTTATTTCAAAAGAAACCCTAAAATATTTTTGAATACAGTATGGACAAATTAAAAGTCAATATTTAAGGGAAAAAATGCAGTCTAAATTCTTATGAGTGTAGCTGTTGTTTAGATAAGAACCTAGATATTAAAAATGAAATTTCAGGCCTGGCACGGTGGCTCATGCCTGTAATACCTGCACTTTGGGAGGCTGAGGCAGGCGGATCACCTGAGGTCAGGAGATTGAGACCAGCTTGGCCAACATGGCGAAACCCCATACGTACTAAAAATAAAAAATTAGCTAGGCATGGTGGCGGGCACCTGTATTCCCAGCTACTAGGGAGGATGAGGCAGGAGAGTTGCTTGAACCCAGGAGGCAGAGTTTGCAATGAGCCAAGATTGCACCACTGCACTCCAGCCTGGGTGACAAACTGAGACTCAGTCTCTAACGATAATAATAATAATAATAATAATAATAATAATAATAATAGGAAATGTCAGTACTAAACTGGAATCATAAGCTCAAATTTTAATAAGGTTTCTCAAAATTCTTTTAAGAAATAAATATCTAGCTTACTTTTAGAATTGTGCACAAAGGGATTTCAAGGTTTGTTTAAAAACAGATACAAATAACATCAACTACATTAGTTGCAGAAATAATATTAAATAATACATGGTGAGCCACATTCTTAAAAATGCAACTACACATTTTTCTTCAATTAGGATCATCATTATCCAGATTAATATTGCTAATAGTTTCTCCTTTATTAAAATTCTGTCTGATGAGTGTTTCCTCACTGTATCCTGAAATAAAATTTTCAGTGATCCCTGACAATTTAGAAGATAACTATAAATCTGGAAAAGCATGGCATTGTTTGAGTCATCAAATGTCTACAAATAAGGATATATATAATCATCAACTGGTAATTTGTAAGGTTTTTGGAAATTATAAAAAAAACTAAAGATGGGGAAAAAGTTATCCATAACTCTATCACCATATATATAATTGCCATTAATTTTTGCCATATTTCTTTCTATACATTTTGTGGTTTTGTGTCATAATAGAAGATATATTACATAATTTTTACACTGCTTTTTCTTATGCTCTGCTTTTTTTTAAGTTGGAAAATAAAAGCATGTTAATTATAATTATATTACATGTTACAATTATAGTTGAAGACTTCAATATTCCCCTCTCAGCAAATGACAGAAATATTAGAAAGAAAACCAGTAAAGATAGATCTGAACAACACAATCAACCAACAGGATGTAACTGACATACATGCATATATACATTATACATAGGAATAAAAAACACAGGACCCAGCAACCCCATTACCTGGTATATACCCAAAGGAATATAAATTATTCTGCTATAAAGACACTTGCACACGTATGCTTATTATAGCACAATTTGCAATAGTAAAGACATGGAACCAACCCAAATAGCCGTCAGTGATAGACTGGATAAAGAAAATGTGGTACATATACACCATGGAATACTATGCAACCATAAAAAGGAATGAGACCGTGTCCTTTGCAGGGACATGGATGAAGCTGGAAGCCATCACCCTCAGCAAACTAACATAGGAACAGAAAACTAAACACCACATATTCTCACTCATAAATGGGAGTTGAACACTGAGAACTCATGGACATGGAGAGGGGAACAACACACACCAGCGTCTATTGAGGGGTGGGCTTTACATGTATCCTTTTTTTTTTTTTTAAGAAATAAAGAAAAAAGAAAGAAAACACATATGTAAAACATTCCACTCACTAGAAGAATACACATTTTTCTTACATGCCTATAGAAAATTCACCAATATAGACCATATCCTGGGCTATAAAACAAACCTCAACACAATGAGAAAAGTGAAATAATTCAGAGCATGTTCTCTGACTATAATGGAATAAAAACTCAGTGGTAAAAATCCCCAAAATAATCTAATTTGAAAGTGAACAAAAGACATAAACAACCATTTCATACACATGCAAATAAACACATAAAAATATGTTTGACATCATTATTCATTAGAGAAATGCAAATTGAAACTACAATGAGGTATCACTGCACACCTACACAATGGCTAAAATAAAACAATAGTGGCAACATCAAAAACTGAGAAAGCTGAGCAAATGGATTGCTTCATCCTACATTGCTGATAGTAGTGTGAAATGGTACAGCCACTACAGAAAACAATATGGAGAAAACAGTTTTTAAGTCATTTATACAACTCAACAGTTCCACTCCAGAGCACTTATTCCAGAGAAATTCTTACGTTCACACAAAAATCTGTACAAGAATGTTCATAGCAACTTCATTTATAATAGTCCCAAGCTGTAAGTGATCTAGATATCCTTCAATGGGTGAATTATTCAACAAACTGGTACATCCATACAAAGAACACTACTTTGCTGTGAGAAGGCACCAACTATTGATCCATGCAATGACTTGAATGAATCTCTAGGGAATATGCTGAGTAAAAAAATCTGATCTCAAACTGTTACATAAAATATGATTACGTGACACAATCATAGGAATGGAGAAGAGATCAGTGATAATGAGGAACTAGAAAATGCATAAGTGTTATGTTTACAAAAGTCAACAAAAATGAATCCTGTAGTGAGGGAACTGTAATGTATCTTGAATTTGGTAGGTGGATATGCAGATTTACATGTCATAAAATTGCACAGACATAAGACACGCACACATGTACATGAGTGAAAGTTCAAGTAAAACAAGAAATTTTAAGATTAGTGGATTGCCTTGGTGTTAATATTCTAGTTCTGCAAGATATTGCCTCTGGGAGAAACTGCATAAACGGTACATGAGATCTCTCTGTATTACAACTGCCTATGAATCTACAATTATCTTAAAGTAAAATTTAATTAAAAATAATAATGTTAAAAGTTAGGTGTATTTAATTTGATTCCTTCCTTTATTTTATTCAGGACAATTTTAATCATGTTTAACTGGGGTTTTGGATGACAGGATAAATCATATCTAAAGGAAGGAATTTTCTGTAAGGTTTTACTGTGTTAAGTTTTAGATAGATTTCTGTAATGAGGAGTAACAACTCATAATGGACCAGGCATGGTGGCTCATGCCTGTAATCCCAGGAGTTTGGGAGGCCGAGGAGGGCAGATCACAAGGTCAAGAGTTCAAGACCAGCCTGACCAACACGGTGAAACCCTGTCTCTACTAAAAATACAAAAATTAGCCAGGCACGGTGGCACGCACCTAATCCCAGCTACTCAGGAGGCTGAGGCAGGAGAATGGCTTGAACCCGGGAGGCGGAGGTTGCAGTGAGCTGAGATCGTGCCATTGCACTCCAGCCTGGGCAACAAGAGTGAAACTCCATCTCAAAAAAAAAAAAAAAAAAAAAAAAGGACAACTCATAATGAGGTTTGTTTTGAAGTTTCATTCACAAGCCATTAGAGAAGGGTACATCAGCCCCTCCACATCTTCATTATGATGTCTGTTGTTTTAGGACATTTGCTATAAGATGAGGATTGTGTTTAGTGATATTCATAGAAGGAAATTGGCAAGTCCTTCTGTATAACGACTTTGTCATTTTTGTTTTCGTTTTTCTTGATGATCTTTTAGTTTGTTAGCACTTATTTACAAGTAATTTCTTTCAAAAAGAGCAAATGTGGATGGTAACTTTTCTAAGCTCATGAACAGCTAAGAATGTATTTCACTGACATGTAAGAAATGCCAGGCACAGTGGCTCACGCCTGTAATCTCCGCACTTTGGGAGGCTGAGGCGGGTGGATCGCCTGAGGTCAGGAGTTCAAGACCAGCCTGGCCAACATAGTAAAACCCCATCTCTACTAAAAATACAAAAAATTAGCTGGGAGTGGTGGTGGGAGCCTGTAACCCGAACTACTAGGGAGGCTGAGGCAGGAGAATCTCTTGAACCCGGGAGGCGGAGGTTGCAGTGAGCTGAGATCACACCATTGCACTCCAGCCTGGGCAACAGAGTGAGACTCTGTTTCAAACAAACAAACAAACAAAAAAGAAATGTATTTTTTTGGGACATAATCATTTTTTCTGTAAATACATAGACTGCCATTTACATTATGGTATTTCCCATGCAGACAAGAAAAAATATGCTTTTTAAATGAAACCAGGCATAATTTAAAATAACTTCTTATGTTGAAGTTTCTTTCTTTCTCCCAAATGTGTAGTATTATTTTTCTTTTTATAACTCAAAATTACTACTACTGGGAGTCCACATATGTTCTATTTTCATGTATTTTGCCTGAAAAAAGATAACTTCTGTGTTTGCGTACTCATGTATTTATTTTTCTAACTTAGAAAAGTTTTCTTCAGTTACATTTCAACTATAGTGTTTTCTTTTTCTTTCTTTCTTTCTTTTTTTTTTTTTTTCTTGAGACAGTCTAGCTCTGTTGCCCAGGCTGGAGTGCAGTGGCAATATATTGGATCACTGCAAGCTCCCCTTCCCAGGTTCACGCCATTCTTCTGGCTCAACCTCCTGAGTAGCTGGGACTATAGGTGCCCGCCGCCACACCGCCTGGATAATTTTTTTTTTTTTGTATTTTTTAGTAAAGACGGGGTTTCACCGTGTTAGCCAGGATGATCTCGATCGCCTGACCTCTTGACCTGCCTTGGCCTCCCAAAGTGCTGGGATTACAGGCGTGAGCCACTGCAGCTGGCCTATAGTGTTTTCTTTCTTAAGAAAATAATTCTCAAGCTGCATCTTTCACCTCTATTATTCCTATCTATTAGGATCTCTGATTTTTTTCACCTCTGTATTTCAGGAGAGTGTTTCAAGATTATTGGTTTTATCATTCACTTTATTTTCATTATTTACTTTATAGTTCATTTTATAAGCCAATGCTAGTGATAATAAATGCAAACATTTAAATACTGTTAAGTTAGTATGTGGGATTCTCCCCAAACATCTGGCCCTAGAGTCGGCTGGGCACGGTGGCTCATGCCTGTAATCCCAGCACTTTGGGAGGCTGAGGCGGGTGGATCACCTGAGGTCAGGAGTTTGAGACCAGCCAGGCCAACATGGTGAAACCCAGTCTCTACTAAAAATAAAAAAATTAGCCACGTATGGTGGTGGGCATCTCAGCTACTCAGGAGGCTGAGGCAGGAGAATTGCTGGAACCTGGGAAGCAGAGGTTGTTGTGAGCTATCACACCATTGCACTCCAGCCAGGGCGACAACAGCAAAACTCCATCCCAAAAGAAAGAAACAAAGCCAAAGATAGAGAAGCGAGAAGGTCCAACACTGAATCCTAAGGATGTTCTCTTGAATCAAAATATAAAAAATAATTTTAAAAGTCAGTATTCTTTTAGGTATTTTGAAAAAGTAATTTAAATTTGAGAATTAGAGGAAAAATGAAAATTATAAAAAAATTAAATTACAAAATGAATTTTAAACTAGATACAATAAGCACATAACCAATATGAGATAAGATCGAATTGTAAATGTGGAGGATAAGCTTTAAAAATAAACAATATTAAAGATTCCATTACTAAAGAATTTTTACAATTTCTAAGATATTTTCATATGCAGAACTGTACTTAATTTCTCAGAATTTCCATGAAGTCAATAAAACACTTACTATTGCCTTATTTTACAGGTATAAAAATCTGTGCTAAAAGATTTAGTGATTTGCCCCCATTGATAGCAGATACTAGAATTGATTTGTTAAATGGAAGGTTCTCTACATCATGCTAGTTGTCTTAAGTTATGCTACTCATTACTTTTTAAATCTTACTATGTGGCACCTCTGTTAGAAATTCAGTAGACCTTTTCTTTACAACTCTCAATGATTTTCTTTTGGAAATATGGTTTCTGGATCCTAGTTGAGTTTAATGTTTCCATTTTTTTTCACTGTGTAGCATCTATTCAAAGGTCTATCTTTGTATAATAAGAGATTAATCCAAGCCAAATGATTGCTAATAGATTGAGCTGGTGGTTTTACTGGGTTCACCTGCAACTCACTTCAGTGCTGTTAGACCTTTTACATATAGAACTCCCTTTGCCAGAATTGGAAGGGGAAAAAGAATCCCAGACTTCAGTCACCAGAGTTCACCACTCTTTCTTTCACCATCTCTTCTTACCAACATCATATCTCAAAATGAAGTATACCACACTTGTCCATTTCCACCTTGGACATGATAAATGAGATTAACATTTGTACATGGATATACAGAGAGAGATACTAACTAGGTGATAAAATAGCACTGAGAGCCCCAGATATAAGTCCTTGAGCAGAAGGGAGCAGATACTGTTGGCACTCTAGTTGCAAGAGTCCTGTGTCTCTGAGTTGGGCATAGCAATGGGTATAGGTAACAATCTACTTTTTATCTGCTGTTCTTTCTTGGGGATTTGGTTTTCAGAAATCTCACTTGGTGCTTCATAGATTTTCATAGTTATTGTACTTAAAAAAAATTTCTTCCTGTGGGTTAAGTATATGGAGGGATGAGAAATATGCACATCAATTAGTCACCATCCTAACTTGCAGATTCCTTAATGGTATCTTTAAAATTTCTTTTCAGATACCAAACTAAATGTTCAAGACATCAGGGGTCTTGCAATTAATAGTTTTCAATTTTAATAAATATCTTTTTATGCTCCCTTAACAGGGTGGAAAGAAGCTCTAAACTGTAGAATAACATCCATTGGTTTTACATTCTCTTATCATTTTGTTACATGAAAGAGGAATGAATCAGCAAGCTCATCACTTGTAACTTTCCACATGGTGCCACATAGATCTACTAAAGTGTCTCCCTGGGAGAGACAGCGTATGTAGGGCTAAGAGATGTGAAGAATTATGTTCACACATCAGTGGACTTAAAAGTACTATCAGCGTTTCAGGAACAATGCTTTTCAGCCGGGTAGGCCATGGTGTGATCTCTATTAAATTTATGCAAAATGAGGTTACTCCCTGGGTGACAAGCTATTGAATGACAGTAAAACGTAATTAATCACTCCCACTACTGTTTGTTAAAATAGCTGTGCTTCAGCCTTTTTTTTTTTTTTTTTTTTTTTTTTTTTTTTGCCAGGTAGCCTTAAAATAGAGGCGTGGCCACAGTGGGTTCATTCCACTGTGTTTCACCTTGATCCGACCAGCTAGTAATTTGCTTATGCTCTGAGGCATGTAGATGATACACATTAACCTTCAGAGTTTTTGTTTCAGGGATACCCCTAAATTCCAGTTACCTAATGTGAAAAGCAGATTGGAAACATGGCAGGAGGGAGATGAATTAAAATAATAAACCTTCTTCCTTCTTGCCCTGCATTTTAACTCATAAAGGTAATGACTTTAAAATTAAAATGTTAGTAGTGTGTTTATTTTAAGGTAGTTATTTGTACTGTAAAATAAATACATTATCACATGCAAACTCAGATCTTGTACTTTGACTAATAGCTAGCATTTATTGAGTGCTATGTGATTAGCATTGACTTAAGCTCTTTATATATTATATCCCATTAAATATATAGATGGTATCTTATTAAATCTTATTTAATATTATAACTCCAAATTTTCTGATGAGATAAGTCTGACTAACTTTTCAGACAATAAGAGTTAGAGCTATGATTGAAATTCAGGTTTGCTGTCTCATTTAGATCCTATGTCCTCTAGGTAGTGTAAAATACTGCTTCTCAACTGGCCATTGATGTTAGCCACAGTTAAATATTAGAGCAGTCATTCTCAACGTTTTTAGCACCAGGGACTGGTTTCGTGGAAGACATGTTTTCCATGGATGGGGTGGAGGGTGGATGGTTTTGGGACAAAACGGTTCCACCTCAGATCATCAGGCTTTAGTTAGATTCTCATAAAGAGCTCACAACTTAGTTAGATCCCTCACATATGCAGTTCACAATAGGGTTTGTGCTCCTGTGAGAATCTAATGCCCCCACTGATCTGACAGTAAGCGGAGTTCAGGAAGTAATGCTCACTGGCCCCTACTCACCTCCTGCTGTGCGGCCCTGTTCCTAGCAGGTCACTCTTGGGGAACCCTGTCTTAGAGGCACAAATGTGAATCCCAACAGCTATTATTAATATTGCTTTCTTAATTTATGACCAATTAATCCATGTCTATACTTGTCTATATACTATCTATATCAATATCTATATCCATATCATCTGTATCTATATATCAGTAGACTAGCATTGAGGAAATAATAGAATATAGGATATGCGGGAAAAGAGATACGTCAACATGTATGGAGCAACCATTTAAGGCACTTTTACTTGCATTAATCACTTATGTTTTGCAATCACCTATTTTATAAATGAAGTAGGTAGTTCACTAATTCAAGAAGCAGAGAAGGCTAGGACACGCAAAAGTGGAAGAAAGAAGGACTATACAGTTAGGTCAGAGTGAGAAAAAGAAGAGATGATGGAGGTTTTACAGAGAGAAAAGGGGCATGGTTCTTATCAAGATCACAGTTGTCCTGGTCTGGGTCCAATGATGAAGGCCTTGGTTAGTAGCAGTGAGCAGCCTGGTCAGCCAAAGTCTAGCATGCCAGAACCAACAGCTCACTAGGCACGGGAGTTTCTAGTCTATTTTTTTGCTGAACAGTAGTAAGACAAAAATTAATATTTTTAGGACATTGGATAATAACTGAGTTTTTATGAGGCCTTTTGCCTTAATAAACTGCAGATTTACTACAGATATTTTCCAATTTGCATTTCCATTAATTAAATATTTTTAATAATGTCATTTTGTTTAAATGTAAGTGGGGAAAATTGGGCTATCTGGGAGTGTATATTTTGCTTAGAAGTGTTGGAATAACCAAATTAAGGCAAGTTAGATATTAAAAAGTTATATGGTTATAAAAGAAAAACTTCAGCTGAATGAAATTTTAAAAAGTTTAATTGAGTAATGCATGATTCGTGAATTGGGCAGCCTCCCAAACTGGAGTAGACTCAGAGACTCCAGTGCACCCACTGGGTGGAAGAAGATTTATGGATAGAAAAAGGAAAGTGACATACAGAAGACGGAAGTGAGGTTGGGCGTGGTGGCTCATGCCTGTAATCCCAGCACTTTGGGAGACTGAGGCAGGCTGATCACCTGAGGTCAGGAGTTTGAGACCAGCCTGGCCAACATGGTGAAACCCCATCTAACTAAAAATACAAAAAAAGTTAGCTGGGCATGGTGGCATGCACCTGTAATCTCAGCTACTCGGGAGGCTGAGGCAGCAGAATTGCTTGAACCTGGGAGGCAGAGCTTGCAGTGAGTTGAGATCACACCACTGCACTCCAGTCTGAGCAACAGAGCGAAACTCCATCACACACACACGCGCACACACACACAAAATTGAAGGGAATTCAAAAAACCAATAATCCTCAAGTTCAATGCTTTATGATACATCACTTGATTTTAATCCCAGCTTTCATGTACATTTATAGCAGTATTAATTATTTTGGCGCAAGCTCCCTGTACATTATTTAGCAATTGTCATGAAAATATTGCAAAACAAACCACTCAAAAACTCATTGACAACAATAATATGTAATCTTGTCCACATATCTACAGGTTGGACTATGGATGGGCAATCTAGGTTGTGTTCAGCCAAGCTTAGCCCTAGGATGGAGTTAATTGTAAGTTAACTAGGACTTATAACAGCAGATGTATGCTTTTCATGAGACATGTTATTCTCATGGAAAATGCAGGAATATGGGAGGGTAAGACAACTGTGCAAGCACATTAAAGGCTTTGCCTATTTCAGGTCCATTAACATCCCCCTGGTTATAGCCAAGCCCAAAGTCAAGACCTGAGAGTACTGCCAGAATGTAGATATAGAACGTGATGACTTGGCAGGAAGAGGAATGATGAAAAATTGGGATTGATAATTTAGTCTATTACAAGCAGAGAAATACATCTATTTCTATAAGAATTTCTTTTCTAAATTTCTCATCCACAAACTCATGTGAAGGTGTACAGTGTGAGTTATGGCACAAGTTGGGCCTCTACAACTACTGTTCTTCCTTTTCTTCTAGTACCACAGGTTCTTTCAGGAAAAAAAAAGAACTGTTCTGAAACTGTTCTACAGGATGTTAAGGAGTTATTATATTAACAAAGTTTCTCAGATCAAATAAGCTTGTGATATGCTTCATTGCAGGGCTACTAAAACCATGTAACCTACTGATGTATATTGTAGATATTTAAGAGAAATATATGGCATACAACAGTCCACAAACTTATTTGACAACAGAATCCCCTTCCTTCAACAAACACATTTTTTTTTTTTAAAAGAACATCTTGAGGACCTATAGTTTTGTGGAATTCATTTTGGGAAATGCTCTCTTAAGGCAACTTCCATCTCTCTTGCTTCTTAGTTCAAATGGTACTGGCATCTGGTTAATATCCCAATTTTGAGAGCAGTATTTCTAAAAAGAATGTGAGGGAGATAGGAGGAAGAGCTAGATGGCCAAATAGAACACTTTTGCAATTGTTCCCCAGCAACAGCACCAAATTTAACAACTACCCACACAGGAAATCACTTTCATAAGAACCAAAAAAATATTAGGTGAGCAACCACACCACCAGGTTGGAACACAGTATCATGGAAAGCAGTATTAAAGAGGGCAGAAAATAAAGTCTTGCACTGCCTACACCACCAACCCCAGGCAGAGCAGCACAGAGAAAGAATCTGTGTGCTTGGGGGAGGGAGAGTAAAGTGAGTGTTGGACTTTGCATTGGAACTCAGTGCTGCCCTGTCACAACAGAACACAACATAGAGCAGAAATCTGCTGGAGTAGTAGATCAGCCTGGGGCCAGAGGGGAATTCCCTGCCCCAGTATGAGGAGCCTGAGTTCCAGCTGTTTTATTTACCAGCTGACTAAAGTGGCCTGGGGCCAGAAATGAATTTGAGTGGTAGTCAGGCTACAAGGACTGCCATTCTAGGGCAAGCCATGGTGTTGCACTGATCCCAGAGGTAGTGTACTTGGGGTGCGTGCAGCCGTGAGACACTGGCCGTAGTAGTCAAGGGAGTGCCTGCATCTCCACTCCCCCAACTCCAGGCAGGGCTCCTTCCACTTGGGGGAAGGAGAAAGAAGAGTACAGTGGACTGTGCCTTGCAACTTCGGTACCAGCTCAGCCACAGTAAAATAGAGCACCAGATTTCTGAAGCACCAAATTCCAGGCATTTGGTGCTGGATAGCATTTCTAGATGTGCCCTGGGCCAGAAGGGGATCTGCTGGCTTCATGGCATGGATCCATCCTGGCAGAAATCAACATCTGCTGACTAATGTGATTTTGGACTTTGAATAAACATCATCAGCAGCCAGGCAGTAGTGGTCACAGGCCTTGGGTGAGCCCCAGTATTGTTCTTGTCTGCAAGACTTCAGATGTGACCCCGCACAGTGTCAGCTATGATGGCCTTGGGAGTGCCTGTATTAACCCTTCCTCCAACTCCAGGCAGCCCAGCATGGAGAGACTTCTTACCGGGGGAAAGAGAGGGAAGAGAGCAAAAGACATTTCCTAGTAAGCCAAGGAATTCTTCTTTATCCTACTCAAGTCCACTAAGGCTGGGTATTTAACTCTGCAAGAGTTATAGTAGTCCTGGGCTTAGGGCACTACCTACAGCTGAAATGGCTGCAGTGACCACAGGCTTAGGTCACAGTGCTCAATCCCTTTTGAATTCATAAAAAGCCCTCTCCAGAAGAATAGATACAAACAAGCCCAGACTGCAGAGACTAGAAAAAATACCTAACTCTTTAATGTCCAGGCATAAACAAACATCCATAAGCAGCAAGAATATTCAGGAAAACATGACCTCATCAAATGGTCTAAATAAGCCACCAGTGGCCACTCCCAGAGTGACAGAGATATGTGAACTTTCAGACAGAAAATTCAAAACAGCTGTCTTGAGCAAGATAAATGAACTTTAAGATAATACAGGAAAGGAATTCATGATTTCATTAGAGAAACAGATTTTTAAATAATAAGAAATTAAACAGAAGTTCTGGAGCTGAAAAATTCAATTGACAAACTGATGAATGCATCAGAGTTTCTCAATACCAAAATTGATCAAGCAGAAGAAAGATTTAGTGAGCTCAAAGGCAGGCTATATTAAAATATACAATCAGAGGAGAGAAAGGAAAAAGAATACAAATGAATGAAGCAGTCCTACAAGATCTAGAAAATAACTTCCAAAAAGACATGAAATCAACCTAGATGCCCAACAACAGTGGGCTGAACAAAGAAAATGTGATACCTAAACACCATGGAATACTACATAACCATAAAAAAGAATCCTTGCAGCAACATGGATGATGTTGGAGGCCATTATCCTGTGCAAATTAATGTAGGAACAGAAAACAAATACCACATATTTTCACTTATAAGTGGGAGCTAAACATTGAGTACACATGGACACAATAAAGGGGACAATGGAAACTAGAGCCTACTTGAAGATGGAGAATGGGAGGAGGGTGAGGATTGAAAAACTACCTATTGGGCACTATTCTGATTACCTGGGTGACAAAGTTATTTGTATACCAAAGCCCCTTGACATGCAATTTACCCATGTAATAAACCTGCATGTACATTCCCTGAACCTAAAATAAAAGTTGGGAAGAAAAAGAAAAAAAGAAAGCCTAAAAAGGACAAATCTAAGAGTTACCAGCCTTGAAGAAGATGTGGAGAGAGAAATAGGAGTAAAAATTAATTTGAAGAAATAATAACAGAGAACTTTCCAAACCTATAGAAAGATATGAATGCCCAGGTACAAGAAAGTCAAAGAACGATAAGCAGATCCAACAGAAATAAGACTATGGTATATAGTAATCAAACTCTCAAAGCTCAAGGATAAAGAAGGAATCCAAAAAGCAGTAAGATAAAAGAAACAAATAAAAATAAAAAGAATTGTGATATACCTAGCAGCAGATTTCTCAGTGGAATCCTTACAGGCCAAGAGGGAGTGGTATGACATTCAAAGTACTGAAGGAAAATAACTTTCAACATAGAATATTACATCCAGCAAAATTATCCTTCAAACATGGAGGAGACAAACAAAAGCTGAGGGACTTCATCTACACTAGGCTGGTCTTAAAAGAAGTGCTGAAGAAAGTTCTTCAACTTTAAATAAAAGGATGTTAATGAATAACAAGAAATCATCTGACGGTATAAAACTCACTAGTAATAGTAAGTATACAAACAAACACAGAATACTCTAACACTGTGATTGCAATGTTTAAATCACTCATATCTTTAGTAGGAAGACTAAAAGACAAACCTATCAAAAATAATAACTATAACTACTATTTAGATATAGACAGTATAAAATATATGAATAGAGACAATAAAAAGTCAAAAAGTGGGAGAAAAGGGTTAAAGTGTAGACGTTTGTAGTTTTGTTTTTGCTTCTTTGCTTTTTTCTTTTCCTTGGAATCAGTTATTAGTTTAAAATAATTGGTTATAAGATGTTATTTGCAATCATAATAGTAACCACAAAACAAAACCTATAACAGACACACAAAGAATAAAAAGCAAGAAGTTAAAATATACTACCAGAGACAAACAATACAAACACATGGAAATTAAACAATTTGCTCCTGAATGACCAGGGGGTTTTCAAGAAATTTAAAAGAAAATTGAAAAATTTCTTAAAACAAATGAAAATGGAAACACAGCATACTAAAACCTATACAATACAGCAAAAACAGTGCTAAGAGGGAAGTTTATAGCAATAAATACCTACATCAACAAAGTAGAAAAACTTCAAATGAACAACCTAATGGTATATTGTTAAGTACTAGAAAAGTAAGAGCAAACCAAATCCCAAATTAGTAAAAAAAAAAAAAAAAAGAAAAGAAAAAGAAATAGAAGAAAGAAATACAGTTCATAGCAGAAATAAATGAACTTGAGACTAAAAACAAAAATACATAATGAAATGAAAAGTGGCTTCTTAAAAGATAAACAAAATTAGCAAACTTTTAGCAAGACTAAGAAAAAAAAAGAAGAGACAAATAAATAAAATTGGAGACAAAAAGGAAGGAAATATTACAACTGATAGCACAGAAATTCAAAGGATCATTAGAGACTATTATGAGCAACTATACATCAATAAATTGGAAAAACTAGAAGAAACAGATGAATTTTTAGACACATGCAACATGCCAAGATTGAACCATGGAGAAATCCAAAACCTGAATAGACCAATAACAAGTAATGAAATAGAAGCACTAATAGTCTCTCATCAAAGAAAAGCCCAGGACCTTATGACTTCACTGATGAATTCTACCAAATATACAAAGAAGAATTAATACCATTCCTACTCGAACTATTCTAAAAAGTTGCAGAGGACAAAATACTTCAAAACTTATTCTGTGAGGTCAATATCACTCTGATACCAAAACCAGAAAAAGAGATAACCAAAAAAGAATACTACAAGCCAATATCCCTGATGGGCACAGATACAAAAATCCTCAACAAAATACTTGCTAACCAAATTCAACAACACATTACAAAGATCATTCATTATGATCAAGTAGAATTTATCCCAGTGATGCAAGGATGGTTCAACATACACACATCAATAAATGTAATACACTGTATAAACTTAATAAAGGACAAAAACTATATGATTATTTCAATAGATACCAGTAACAGCATTTGATAAAATTCAACATTCTCTTCACTGATAAAAAGACAAAAAAAATAAAATAAAATGAGCATAGAGGGCACATACCTCAACTTGATAAAAGCCATTTATATAACATCCACAGTTAGTATCATATTGAAAGGGGATAAACTGAACACCTTTCCTCTAAGACCTGAAACATGACAAAGATACCCACTTTCAGCCAGGTGTAGTGGCTTACAGCTGTAATCCCAGCACTTTGGGAGATCAAGGCGGATGGATCACTTGAGGCCAGAAGTTCAAGACCAGCCTGTCCAACATGGTGAAATCCCGTCTCTACTAAAAATACAAAAATTAGGCAGCTGTGCTGGCTCACACCTGTAATCCCAGCCACTCGGAAGGCTGAGGCATGAGAATTGCGTGAACCCAGGAGACAAAGATTGCAATGAACCAAGATCATGTCAATGCATTCCATCTTGGGCAACAGAAAAAGACTCTATCTCAAAAAAAAAAAAAAAAAAAAAAAGATGCCCACTTTCACCACTTTTATTCAACGTAGTACTAGAATCCCTAGTCAGAGCAAATAAACAACAGAAAGGAACAAAGGGCATCCAAATTAGAAAGGAAGACATCAAACTAGCCTTAGTTGCATGTGATATAATCTTATATTTAGAAAAATCTAAAGATGCCACCAAAAAACTGTTAGAACTGATAAGTAAATTCAGCAAAATTGCAGGATACAAAATCAACTTACAAAAGTCAGAAGCATTTCTATATGCCAAGAAAGCAATCCCATTTGAAATTGTTACACATAAAATAAAACATCTTGGAATTAACCAAAGAAGTAAAAGATTTCTACAATGAAAAGTGTAAAACATTGATGAAAGAAATTGAAGAGGACACAAAACAATGGAAAGATGTTCTATGGTCATGGTTTGGAACAACAAATATGGTTAAAATGTTCATACCACCCAAAGCAATCTACAGATTTAATGGAATTCCTGTCAAAATACCAATGACATTCTTCACAGAAATATAAAAAACAATTCTAAAATTTATATGGAGCCACAGAAGAGCCAGAATAGCCAAAGCTATCCTGAGAAAAAAACAACAAAGCTGGAGACATCATATTACCTGACTTCAAATTATACTACAAAGCTATAGTGACCAAAACGATATGATATTGACATAAAAGCAGACATATAGACCAATGGAACACAATAGAGAACTCAGAAATAAATCCATGCATTCACAGTTAACTCATTTTAGACAAAGTGCCAAGAATATATATACATTGGGTAAAGGACAGTCTCTTCAATAAATGGTGCTGAGAAAACTGGATATCCATATGCAAAATAATGAAATTAGACCCCTATTTCTTGCCATACACAAAAATTAACTCAAAATGGATTGAAAACTTTAATATAAGACCCGAAACCATTAAACGATCAGAAGAAAACATTGGGGAAATATTCCAGGACATTAGTCTGGACAAAGACTGAGTAAGACCTCAAAAACACAGGCAACCAAAGGAAAAATGGGCAAATGGGATCACATCAAGCTAAAAAATATCTGCACAACAAAGGAGAAAAAGCAACAAAGTGAAGGGACAACCCACAGAATGGGAGAAAATATTTGCAGACTACCCATCTTACAAGTAATTAAAAACCAGAATATACAAGGAGATCAAAAAACTTGATAGGAAGAAAACAAATATTCTGATTAAAACAGTAAAAAATGGGCAAAAGATCTGAATAAACATATTTCAAAAGAAGACATGCAAATGGCCAACAGGTATAAGAAAACATGCTCAGTATCACTAATCATCAGATAAAAAAATGCGACTAAAACAACAGTGAGATATCATTACATCCCATTTAAAATGGCTCTTATCTGGCCAAAAAACATGAAAGAATGCTCAATATCACTAATCATAAGAGAAATGCAAATAGAAACCATAATGAAATGCCATCTCATACCAGTGAGAATGGCAATTTTTAAAAAGTCAAAAAACAACAGATGCTGGTGAGGCCATGGAGAAAAGGGAACACATACACTGTTGGTGGGAGTGTAAATTAATCCATCCATTGTGGAAAGCAGTTTGGAGATTTCTCAACTAATTTAAAACAGAACTACAATTTGACCCAGCAATCCCATTACTGGTTGTGTATCCAAAAGAAAATGAATCATTCTACAGAAAAGACATATGCATTCACACATCCATCCCTGTGCTATTCACAATAGCAAAGACATGGAATCAACCTAGGTGCCCATAAACAGAGGATTGGATAAAGAAAATATGGCACATGTATGTCATGGAATATAATGCAGTCATAAAAAAGAACAAAATCATGTCTTCAGCCTTGATGCAGTTGGAGGCCATTATCATAAGCGAATTAAAGCAGGAACAGAAAACCAAACACTGCCTGTTCACACTAATAAGAGGGAGCTCAACATTGGATACTCATGAATACAAAGATGGTGATATGGTTTGGCTGTGTCCCCACCCAAATCTCATCTTGAATTGTAGCTCCCATAATTCCCATGTGTTGCAGAAGAGACCCAGTGTGAGATAACTGAATGATGGGGGCAGTTTTCCCCATACTGTTTTCGTGGTAGTGAATAAGTTTCATGAGATCTGATGGGTTTATAAGGGGAACCCCTTTCACTTGGTTCTCTCATTCTCTCTTGTCTACCACCATATGAGACATGCCTTTTGACTCCCACCATGATTGTGTGGCCTCCCCAGACATGTGGAACTGTGAGTCCACTGGACCTCTTTTTCTTTATGAATTTCCCAGTCTCAGGTATGTGTTTATCAGCAGCATGAAAATGGATTAATACGTAAATTGGCACTGGGGGTGGGAACTCCTGTAAAGATATCCGAAGATGTGGAAGTGACTTTAGTACTGGGTAACAGTCAGGGGTTGGAATGGTTTGGAGGACTCAGAAGAAGACTGGAAAATGTGAGAAAGTTAGAAACTTCCTAGAGACTTACTGAATGGCTTTGACCAAATTGCTGATAATGTCATGGACAATGAAATCTAGGGTGATGTGGTCTCAGATGGAGATGAGGAAATTGTTGTGAACTGGAGTAAAGGTCACTCTTGTTATGTTTTAACAAAGAGACTGGCAGCATTTTGCCATTTTGCCCCTGCCCTAGAGATTTGTGGAACTTTGAATTTGAAGGAGATGATTTAGGGTATCTGGTGGAAGACATTTCTAAGCAGCAAAGCATTCAAGAGATGACTTGGGTGCAGTTAAAAACCTTCAGTTTTAAAAGGGAAAGAGAGCATCAAAATTCTGAAAATTTGCAACCTGACAATGCACTAGAAAAGAAAAGTCTATTTTCTGAGGAGAAATTCAAGCTGACTGCAGAAATTTGCATAAGTAACGAGGAGCCAAATGTTAATGGTCAAGACAACGGGGAAAATGTCTCCAGGGCAGGTCAGAGACCTTCATGGCAGCCTCTCCCATCACAGGCCTGGAGGCCTAGGAGGAAAAATGGTTTTATGGGCTGGACCCAGGTACACCCTGCTGTGTGCAGCTTAGGGATTTAGCTGCTCCAGCCATGGCTAAAAGGTACCAAGGTGCAGCTCGGGCTGTGGCTTCAGAGGGTGCAAACCCAAGCCTTGGCAGCTTCCACATGGTGTTGAGCCTTTAGGTTGCACAGAAGTCAAGAATTGAGGTTTGGGGACTTCTGCATAGATTTCAGAGGATGTATAGAGATGCCTGGATGTTCAGGCAGAAGTTTGATTCAGGGCAGGGCCCTCATGGAGAACCTCTGCTAGGGCAGTGCAGAAGGGAAATATGGAGTTGAAACCCCTACACAGAGTCCCCACTGGGGCACCACCTAGTGGAACTGTGAGAAGAGGGCCACCATCCTCCAGACACCAGAATGCTAGATCCACTGACAGCTTGCACTGTGGTCCTGGAAAAGCCGCAGACACTCAATTCCACCCCTGTGAACGCAGCTGGGAGGGAAGCTGTACCCTGCAAAACCACAGGGGTGGAGCTACCTAAGACCATGGGAATCCACCTCTTGCATCAGTGTGACCTGGATAAGAGACATGGAGTCAAAGGAGAACATTTCGGAGCTTTAAGATTTGACTGCCCTGCTGGATTTTGGACTTGCATGGGACCTTTAGCCCCTTTGTTTTGGCTAATTTCTTCCACTCGGAATGGGTGTATTTATCCAATGCCTATACTCCCATTGTATCTGGGAAGTAAGTAACTTGCTTTTGACTTTACAGGCTCATAGGTGGAAGGGGCTTGCCTTGTCTCACATAAGACTTTGGACTGTGAACTTTTGAGTTAATACTGAAATGAGTTACGACTTTGGGGGACTGTTGGGAAGGCATGACTGGTTTTCAAATGTGAGGACATGAGATTTGGGAGGGGCTGGGGTGAAATGATATGGTTTGGCTGTGTCCCCACCCAAATCTCATCTTGAGTTGTAGTTCCCATAATTCCCACATGTTGTGGGAGGGACTTGGTGGGAGATAATTGAATCACGGGGGGAATTTTTTCCATACTGTTCTCGTGGTAGTGAATAAGTCTCATGAGATCTGATGGTTTCATAATGGGAAACCCCTTTTGCTTGGTTCTCTCATTCTCTCTTGTCTGCCACCAAGTAAGGTGTGCCTTTTGCCTTCCACCATGATTGTGAGCGCCCCCTCCCCCAGCCACATGGAAGTGTGAGTCCACTAGACCTCTTTTTCTTTATAAATTACCCAGTCTCGGATATATCTCTATCAGTAGTGTGAAAATGGGCTAATACAGATGGCAACAATAGACAATGGGGACTGACAGATGGGGGAAGGAGGGAAAGAACAAGGGTTGAAAAACTAACTGGAGTCTGAGGCGGGTGGATCACCTGAGATCAAGAGTTTGAGACCAGCCTGGAAAACATGGTGAAATCCTGTCTCTACTAAAAATACACAAATTAGCCAGGCGTAGTGGCATGCGCCTGTAATCCCAGCTACCTGGGAGGCTGAGGTAGGAGAATTGCTGGAATGAGGGAGGCAGAGGTTGCAGTGAACCAAGATTGCACCACTGCACTCCAGGTGACAGAGCAAGACTCCATCTCAAAAAAATGGAGGCCGGGCGTGGTGGCTCAAGCCTGTAATCCCAGCACTTTGGGAGGCCGAGACGGGCGGATCATGAGGTCCGGAGATCGAGACCATCCTGGCTAACTCGGTGAAACCCCGTCTCTACTAAAAAAAATACAAAAAACTAGCCGGGCGAGGTGGCGGGCGCCTGTAGTCCCAGCTACTCGGGAGGCTGAGGCAGGAGAATGGCGTGAACCCGGGAGGCGGAGCTTGCAGTGAGCTGAGATCCGGCCACTGCACTCCAGCCCGGGCGACAGAGCGAGACTCCGTCTCAAAAAAAAAAAAAAAAAAAAAAAAAGGAAAAGAAAAGAAAAGGAAAACAAAGAAAAATTAACTTTTGAGTACTATGCTATTTGGATGATGAGATCATTTGTATCCCAAACCTCAGCATCATGCAATATACAAACCTGCACATGCACCCCGTGAATCTAAAATAAAAGTTGTAATTATATATAAAAAAAATAGGCCTTCATGGAGAAATAAAAAAGATAAAAAATGTAGAAGAGGAAACTTTTAAAAATAAAATGAGAAAATAAAATGGCTTTTATTGAAAATACAGGCAATGACAGATTCTGCTGAGGATGGATGTATAAAAAGGGAAACCCTCATACACTGTTGGTGGGAATGTAAATTAGTAAAATCACTATGAAGAATAGTATGGAGGTTCCTCAAACAACTGAAAGTAAAACTGCCATATGACCTAGCAATCCCACTGCTGGATAGACACCTAATAGCAAGGAAGTCAGTATATCAAAGAGATATACTTCCATGTTTATTATAACACCGCCATGTTTATTATAGTGCTATTCACAATAGCCAAGATATGGAATCAATCTAAGTTCTATCAATGGATTAATAGATAAAGAAAATGTGGTACATATACACAATAGAATATTACTTAGCCATAAAAAATGAAATCCTGTCACTTACAGAAACAGGGATGGAACTGGAGGACATTGTGTTAAGTGAAATAAGACAGGCACGGAAAGACAAATATCACAGGTCCTCACTAATATGTTGAAGCTAAAGAAAAATTGAACTCATAGAGATATTCAGTAGAGTGATGGTTACCAGAGGCTGGTGTGGGTAGTGGGGATGGAAGGATAAAGAGGGATGGTTAGTGCATACAAGAATATATTTAGATAGAAGACATAAGATGTAGTGTTTGGTAGCACAATAGGATGACTATAATTAACAATACTTTATTGTGTATTTCAGAATTACTGAACGAGTAGAATTGGAATATTCCTAACACAAAGAAATGACAAATGTTTGAAGTGATGAATACCCCTATGATTTGATCATTTATTATCCCCTGATTTGATCATTACAAATGTCACATGTGCCTTGTAAATATGTGCAACTATCATGTACTCATAATAGTAAAAAATAAAAAGTAAACCAGAAGGAAGAAGCAGATTTAGCACATTTTATCACAAGACAATATATTATTTATATGAGCTAGTATGGTGTATTTCAATTTATATGTTACTTTTAAGTTAGTGAAATCAGGCACATCTTGCTATCTTTTAAAATTTTCTTTTTAAGTATTTCAGAGGTGTTTATGTGCATATTTAAAGAATACTAGAATTGACGTTTGTGAATGCCAAGAGAATTATACTTCTAGATCTAGGAAGAATGTAGTTCCGAGCTCACTTAATCCATGCCGTTACACCAGGTCTGAAATCCTGGTTAGTATAAAACCTGTTTTTATTTTTTTAAATCACCACACAAATGTATATTTTTCCTCTAAGAATGTATGTTTAAATTAACACTTTGAGGCTGTGCTATAGTGAGTAAGACTTTTTTCCAAAAAAGCATCCATGAGGTTGGGAGGTACTGAGTTTTATCGCAGTAGAAAATGTCTTTCACACCTAAAATTTTTATTGAATGCTATAAATCTAAAAGAAAATTTTAAACAGTTGAGATTTTATCGTCACTCAGGGATAACAAAAATTTTGAAAAACATATTATATTATGTAGATGAGGGGAATATATGAGTCAATATTGTGACTTTTTAAAGAGTTTGCTCTTAAAAATAGGATAAAGGAAAATTATTCACTAATCTTTCAGGAAAAATGTCAGCACGTTTTTGCATAAATCCCCTTTTATCATTGTACCCTAAAGTTAAAGGAAGGATTATGTGGTTCAGGATGTTCTGGCTGTAGTGAACTCTGATCCTTCCTGCTTGGCCTGGAAGTGGATGCTCTCTGATTATAACAGGCAGCAAATCCTCAGAACCTTTAGAGAGTTTCTCAAGAGCATGTGAATTGTTAATCCCATACTGCTAAAAATGTATGAATGGAGCTTTGGAATTGATCTAACATCTCTATGTACACGATATTATTTTCTCTTTACTGAGGCTCCAAGAGGCAATTTGGGAGGCCAGACTCCCATATTGTGGGTAATAAAACTAGATTTAGAGAGATCTAATGATCTGTTCAATATCATGTGGCTTATAAATACCTGAGGAAGAAATAAAAAATAATTCTTCTAATTTCAAATTCAGTGCTTTTCTGTATCTTTCTACATTTTTTTTCTGAATTTTTTTTCACAAGGTTTGTTTCCTGATTCCAAGTATATAGTTCATAAGTTAGACTTTCTTCTTCACTTGAAAAATGGTAGAAGGCGGTGGGAATCTAGAAAAAAACTATTGTTTTCAAATTTAAATACTTTAGGAGAAAAGAGGTATAAAAGCAATAATAAAGGGATCTGAATTCCTGAAAGGGAATTTCAAGCAGTATTTATGGATTTATGCAGAGAAAACTAAGTTTCTATAGTACATGCAAGTCATTCCTCTGTAGGAGGATAAAACTTTACTTAAAGCACACCTTTGAAGTTTCAGTGTAAAAGCAGGCATGCTGCTTCCCAGAGCTGATAGTGAGATATAGCAGAAAGAAACACTTTTGCTAGAGAACTAATCAGGATTTCAAGGGATGTGAGAATGGGTGATAACTTACTTTCATGGCTCAGTCCAAGTGCACAAAGAAGAGAACACTTATTTTCTCTCTCACCAACTAATACCCTTATATCAGAGTCTCGTAAAGGCCCTGTGAAAATGTTTTCCATTTCTGAAAGAAAGAGAAAGATTCACCCAGCCATATAGGAAGTGAATTTCTGTACTGACCTTGCTTAGAAAATATAGGTTAACATGGAGACATCACTTCCAATTTCCTGTTTGCCTATTTGCCACTGAGAGGCAGCCCTGGGAGAAAATGTATGAAGAAAAGAACTATTTCTGGGCCGGGTGCGGTGGCTCAAGCCTGTAATCCCAGCACTTTGGGAGGCCGAGACGGGTGGATCACGAGGTCAGGAGATAGAGACCACCCTGGCTAACACGGTGAAACCCCGTCTCTACTAAAAAATACAAAAAACTAGCCGGGTGAGTTGGCGGGCGCCTGTAGTCCCAGCTACTCGGGAGGCTGAGGCAGGAGAATGGCGTAAACGCGGGAGGCGGAGCTTGCAGTGAGCTGAGATCCGGCCACTGCACTCCAGCCCAGGCGACAGAGCGAGACTCTGCCTCAAAAAAAAAAAAAAAAAAAAAAAAGAAAAGAAAAGAACTATTTCTACCTTAATATTTCGGCTAGTCATTTGTGAGAGAAGAAGATCCATGAGGAAATGTGATAATTATAGCACATTACAGTGAGTCATGCTATAATATAATAATATTTTATAGTATTGACAATAGCAATTATTTATTATTTACATATGTGATGAATTGTGCTAAGCCCTTTACCTGTATTACCATAGGATAAAGTTATTTATATTATTTTCATTTTATAGATGAAAAACTTGGGCTTGAGAATTTTAAATAAGTTCATTATCACAATGCTTTAGTAAATGACCGAGCTTGGATTTAAACTCACATAACTCAGAGCCCAGGGTGTATGCGCTTAACCACTGCATTCTTAAATACCGTAGTATTTAAGTACTGGCTACTAACGTACTGTTAGTGCAATACTGGCTCTTAGACAGGAAATTTCTACATCTCTTTATAGAAATCTGACTCTTATCGGTCAATGGCAATGTAAAGAGAACAAATGCATTGAAAAAACGAAGAGTTAAAAGCATCATATTTTTAGAATGGGGAATTTCTTGGCTAAAAACATATCTATTGGTTAAATATAGTCAAGACTGAACTGAATAACAACATGCATTGATTTTGATTTTAGTTGCTGCCACATCATATTGTGATTCTAACCACACAAAATCATTTTTAATACCTAAAATAATATTCAAAACACCATAAACAATGGGAGACCAGAAAGGAGAAATGATATCAAGTTTCTACTCTAACTTGACTTCCCAACTGTCACATTTGCACACTGTTTTAGTCTCTTTTTACTGCCAAGAAGTGATATCAGAATAAGCCAGATGAATGAGAATTGTTTTTTCCCTAATTAGTATTGCAGACCTTCCTTCAGCTCTTGGTGAGCCCTTGATGCCATGGCACTTTCTGAAAA
Organism: Rhinopithecus roxellana; assembly: GCF_007565055.1. Lineage (NCBI taxonomy): Eukaryota > Metazoa > Chordata > Mammalia > Primates > Cercopithecidae > Rhinopithecus > Rhinopithecus roxellana. The sequence continues at coordinate 115,049,168 of NC_044549.1, read as the reverse complement.
CAATCAGTGAGCAGATGTAGACATTTTTCTGTTGCCCAGCCTTTATGACTGCTTTCTATACTAGTCTTTGGTAATGAGGAATAGAAGAAAACAGGTCTGCAGACAAGCAGGAGGAAATCTTCATGCCATTATTTTTCATCCATTATAGTACACTAATTAAAAGGACTTGAAAAAGTTTGCAGTATAAACCCATTTTTAAAACTTTGTCTGCATGTTATTCCTAAAAACATGTTTATTGTCAATGTCATCTGTCAAGTCACCCTGAAAACGTTTTAGTTAAAGAATTTCTCTAGGTGCCCAAATTTATAAAGTTACTGTGTGAACTATGTTACTGTCCAAAGACTGACAGTGAGTTGATATAGATAGGGCAATTGTTCAGGTACAATTCCCTATATTTCTTGTGAGTTTGACAAGTCACAAATATCTTATATGCAGTCATCATTATGACTTGAAATCACTTCTAGGTTCAAGGAGTGCATTGTTGACAATGTTATGGTGAACATAAATAAGAAAATCCATGGGCAAGATGAAATCTTCCGTTAAAATAAGCGAAAAAATTAGAAATTAATCAAATGAAATAATATCCAATCTCCTTCCAAAAAATCCTATGATTATTGCTACAGTAACATTTTTCCCCTTTGCAGAGGATTGCACAAATTGTATTTCTTGCTTTTTTAATGCAGTATGGAAGTAAAAGTAATGTTATTATTATATCTTTTTCAAGTGAATTTATCTCCCCCATAAGATTTTACTTTGGCAACTTTTTTTTTATTTACTTCTAAATAAAAATATTGTATTAGCACTTAGTACTCAGAATGAGCTGAAGTGGTATGCACCTGTTAGCCAGTTAGCACATATTGAAGCTTTAACTCCTAATCAAAAACACAAACCTGTAAACTAAAATCACTCTAATTTTCTTTAACATACTACAAATCAACAAAGGAAGGAGATAAAATTTTCCATCCCAGTACGTGGGTGGCAAAATGTTATAAATTTCCTGAGCAAACTTATTTCTGAAATACTCTTTTACTATTTATTTTTAGAAATGTGGAATTATTAGTGAGGATATACATAAAGGTAAACCAGCCTGTTGGGATAAGAGTTGTAATAGAGTTGCCAGATTAAGCAAATAAAAATACGCAATGCCTAGTTAAATTGAATTTTAGATAAATAATTATTTAGCATAAATATGCCCCCTACCACACTATATCCTAAAGTACCAACAATGTTTTTCTCTGGATCATGGAATTATTTGTGGTTTTAATTTCTTTCTTCCTGATTGCTCAGTGTGTGGTGTTGAGTGATAACTGATTTTCTAGAACAGAAGTCTAGGAGAGGACAGAACACACCCCTTGTATTTTGGCACTGCCATAAAGTAAAAGATTCTTTAGGCCCAGACTAAGGTTCCTTTTATCAGAATCCACCAAAGTATCTTTCAGAAGGGAGGAATCAAAAAAGAATAGACAAATTGCTCAGAAGGTTGAGTAGTTAGGGACTAGGCAAAGACTGAAAAGAGTCAGAAAGCAAATGAGCAAACTGCAGGGCTGAACAGAGTGTTTGCCTTAGAGGTGGAGAAACCAAGGACAGATTTTTCATGTTGAAACTCCAGAATGCTGGGTGATGCCATCTTAGTGCCTTTCACCTGCTATTTGGTTGTTCTTTGTGAGACAGAGCTGGGGGTGTGATGGCAGGGAGAGAAGGGATGAGGATGATGGGAAAATGAGGCCCAGTGGAGCAGTATGAGGAAGACACTGTGGGGAATTTTATGGACGGGGTGATCTCAGAGATCACTTTCATTGTCAAAATTATATCTGATGACTAATGGAAGAACTAGTTTTAGGCAATTTCTAATCTTGCCAAGGTTTTGACAAATTCTGAATGAATTCCCTGATTTATTAACTTATAAAATGCAGGGAGCACCAAAAGCAGACATCTGAAAGTCCTGCCTTTTACTTAATGTAGGAGAGTTCTGCATAAATATGCTTGATGTCCAAAAAACGATCACAAGTCCTGAATTGTTGGAGAAGAAAAGAATGATATACAGGCTTGGAATGAGATACTTTCTCTGAAGGTATACTGTGAGAAGCCGCAGCATCCCAGCCCGCAAGTGCTCTGTTGTAAAATTTGAAAGGGAATCGGAAAGCAACACCCAAATTGCTGCTTCATAAAGATGCCCTGTCTCTCCCTGGGCATTGTTTAATAATAATCCTTTGAACCCTAATATCAAAATATCAAAATCTTATCTGTAGATTTCTAGTCTAGAAATTTACGAGAGAGAGAATCTGAAAACATGGTAGCTAACAGATGCCTGGCAGTGACCAGGCAAACAACTTTAAAATTGACTTGTATTCGTACTCAAATTAAAAATGCCATATGACTTGTTTATATTAGATTAACTGCTTGTTCCTCATAGTCAGCCAGGCCAGAACTTCCACCACCACTCTATTCCTATGCCAAGTTCCGGATTATGCGTCAAGACTGGATAATGTGGGGAACGCTACTTGCCTCCCGCTGATGCAGATTAATAACCGAGACACAAGAACCATTTGGGAGAATGAGTCGCTTCCTGGTCTAAGCACCAGCTCCAGGCAATGGTTGACCAAACAAATACAAAATCATAATGAACAAAACTGAGACTTCCATTGAATCGTTAAAGAGGAGAATTTGTGGTAAATGAATCTGTGTTTTAACAAGCAGGGGGCAATTTTATGAAACTCATGTCTTAAAAAGGGAGTCTAGACCAGCAACAACGACAAAAGACCAGAACAAGATAAAGAACCTTAAAAATGTGGTGGAGTAAATGAAAACACAGATCTTCTCACATAAAACTGTTCATGAGATTACCAGAAAAGGAAAAAAGAAATTAACATCTGCCAAAATAAACTGGTTAGAGATTTAAGACCCATGTTAAATATTTCCATCTTTGTCTTTGGTTAAATTTAAGGGGAACTGCTAGTATTCACCATTAAGTATGATACCAGGATTTAGCTTCGTGCAGATATCATTTATTATGGTAATCATATGGTTATTCTAGAATATTAAGTTAATTTGAATATGACTGTTTCTTGAATTTCATCAAATGCATTTTTGACAGTTATTAAGATGAACATGTGATTTTTCCATCTTTAGACTATAAATGTAGATTACGTAAGTAGAATATTCTGTGGCTGAACCTATTCTACTGAACCATGACTTACTTTGAGAGGCTTTCTATGACTCCCTCACGTAAGTTTAGATCTTTCTTTTAGGTGTCCCCATAGCACCTTGTACCAGGCGTACCCCAACATTTGCAAGGCCTGGGGTAAGAATTCAAAGGAAGGCCCACACCCCATATGTCTAAATATTTTAAAACTGCAAATCAAGCTAACAAACCATTAAACAAAGTATGTTCTATCCTCCTACCTTGACAAATATATCCTCAAAACCACCTGGAAAACTAGGTTCAAATTAGAATTCTCAGAATCCTTGGAGTTCTGTGCAGGAACATGACTGTGGGAAGAAATGGCTTCCAGCTGCTTGTCCTGTCTGTCGCCCCTCACCTTTCCTTCCCACTCCTGCCTCCATCTAGAACTTCAGAAAGGGGCTTTTCCTGTATGTGCCTGGACAACCCAGACCAAACATTTAAACTGCTCACGATCTCCCCTAAATAGTCACCCATTGGTGGACACATAAAAGGCAAAGTCAATCTTTAGGAGGGTGGACCTAGGTAAGCCTGTTCTGCCTGTGGGAGCAGGTTTGAATTGTTTGAGCAGGGAATTCAGGTATCCCTGGTCCCCGAAGGTGCATCTAATGGGGATTGTGGGCGCCAGATTGGCATGCGCAGGATGCCCACAGATATCCCCTCACCCCTGTGCCTCTCTTTTTGCCTAGAAGAGAGGAACACAGCTCAAAGTAGGCCTGAATGACGTTCTCTGAAACCTGGGATAAGAGCAGAGGTCCTTTTATGCTTGGATTTAAGGGTACTAGTGCCTCGGACTGTCCAATCATCACAGTCTTCCCAGTTTTTTTTTTTTTTTCCACTTCTTTACTCCTAGTTAGACTTTAAGCCCCATATGGGCAAGGATCTGCTTTGTTCACTTTTGTATCACTGGTACCCAGCACAGTGCCTGCATCAATTAGGTATTTATGAATTTATAAAATAAAAGAAATGCTAGTTATTTAAAAATGGGGTTGTATCTTTTAAAGTACGTATGTAACATTTATAAAAATTATGTGTTAGGGCCTAATGAATAATTTTAATTAAAAGTCAAAGTTTTATAGGCTTTTTTTTTTTTACCACACTGTTATAACATTAGAAATAAATAGCATATGTATGAACAGAACTCATCCACATAGAAAATGAAAAATTATTTTAAATGGTAATAGAAAGAAGGGAAGATTTTAAAATTTGACAAGATACTTAGGAAGAAATTGATACTTATCTTAGTATTCTTAACAACATTTCTAAGACAAAACACTAGAAACATTTTAAATCACTGGGAATTGGGAAATAGTTATATCACGCTGATAGAGTACTATTAAGCCAATGAAATAATAATAGTAAAGATGAATGATAATATGAAAGGTTTGCACAATCTAATTTTAAATGAAAAATGTATGATGCAAAAGATAGACCATATATTTAACACTATTATTTATTTTATTTTATTTTATTTTAAGTTCTGAGGTACATGTGCAGGATGTGCAGGTTTGTCACATACGTAAACGTGTGCCCTGGTGGTTTGCTGCACAGATCATCCCATCTCCACAGTATGAAGTCCAGCATTAGCTATTTTTCCTGATGCTCTCCTTCCTCCTGCCCTTCCTGAAAGACCCCAGTGTGTGTTGTTCTCTTCCCTGTGTCCATGTGTTCACATTGTTCAGCTCCCACTTATAAGTAAGAACATGTGGTGTTTGGTTTTCTATTCCTGCATTAGTTTGCTGAGAATAATGGCTTCCAGCTCCATCCATGTCCCTGCAAAGGACATGATCTCATTCTTTTTTATGGCTGCATAGTATTCCATGGCATATATGTACCACATTTTCTTTATGCAGTCTATCATTGATGGGCATTTGGGTTGATTCCATGTCTTTGCTATTGTGAATAGTGCTGCAATGAAGTATTCACAATAGCAGACTTGGAATCAATCTAAATGATCACATGCATGCATGTATCTTTATAACAGAATGATTTATATTCCTTTAAGTATCTACCCAGCAATGGAATTGCTGGGTCAAATGGTATTTCTGGTTCTAGGTCTTCAAAGAATCACTACACTGTCTTCTACAATGACTGAACTAATTTACATTCCCACCAACAGTGTAAAAGTGTTCCTAATTCTCCACAGCCTTGCTAGCGTCTCTTTTTTCTTAATTTTTTAATAATCGTCATTCTGACTGTCATGAGATAGTATCTCATTGTGGTTTTGATTTGCATTTCTCTAATGATCAGCGATGTTGAGCTTTTTTTCGTTTGTTTCTTGGCCTCATAAATGTCTTCTTTTGAGAACTGTCTGTTCACATTCTTTGCCCACTTTTTAATAGGGTTGTTTGGTTTTTTCTTGTAAATTTGTTTAAGTTTCTTGTAGATTCTGGATATTAGACCTTTGTTGGATGCATAGATGGCAAAAATTTTCTCCCATTCTGTAGATTGTTTGTTTGCTCTGATGATAGTTTCTTTTGCTGTGAAGAAACTCTTTAATTAGATCCCATTTGTCAATTTTTGCTTTTAGTGCAATTGCTTTTGATGTTTTTGTTATGAAATCTTTGCCTGTCTCTATGTCCTGAATGGTATTGCCTAGATTTTCTACTATGGTTTTTATAGTTTTGGGTTTCACATTTAAGTCTTTAATCCATCTTGAGTTAATTTCTATGTAAGGTGTAAGGAAAGGGTTCAGTTTCAATTTTCTGCATATGGCTAGCCTGTTCTCCCAGCATCATTTATTAAATAGGGAATCCTTTCTCCATTGCTTGTTTTTGTTAGGTTTGTTGAAGATCAGATGGTTGTACATATGTGGTCTTATTTCTGAATTCTGTATTCTGTTCCATTAGTCTATGTGTCTATTTTTGTACCAGTACCATGCTGTTTTGGTTACTGTAGCCTTGTAGTGTAGTTTGAAGTTGGCTAGCGTGATGCTTCTAACTTAGTTCTTTTTTTTTTTTTTTTTTTTTTTTTTTTTTTTTTCAGAAACACCTATTGGGTTTTAATAAGCAAAAAGAACTTTATATGATGTATCCATATTTTACATACAGATATGTATGTATTATTTTACATACAGTATATACACTATATAATACATGTATATATTATTTTACATACAGTACTTTCACTATGGTAAACCACTGAGATGGGGGTTTTGTAACAGCATCTTGTGTTATTTACCATAACCAATCTAAGAGAGTTTCTTGGATTATCATGTTTCACACATTTTATGTTAAAGTTATTCTTTCCCTTTATGATAACCAGCTTTTAAAAATCTGGACGCTTGCTAAATTTTCTTTCTTTTTTTTTTTTTTAATTATACTTTAAGTTCTAGGGTACATGTGCATAACGTGCAGGTTTGTTACATATGTATACTTATGCCATGTTGGTGTGCTGCACCCATCAACTCGTCAGCACCCATCAATTCATCATTTATATCTTGTATAACTCCCCAATGCAAGCCCTCCCTCCTCCCCCCTCCCCCCTCCCCATGATAGGCCCCAGTGCGTGATGTTCCCCTTCCCGAGTCCAAGTGATCTCATTGTTCAGTTCCCACCTATGAGTGAGAACATGCGGTGTTTGGTTTTCTGTTCTTGTGATAGTTTGCTAAGAATGATGGTTTCCAGCTGCATCCATGTCCCTACAAAGGACGCAAACTCATCCTTTTTTATGGCTGCATAGTATTCCATGGTGTATATGTGCCACATTTTCTTAATCCAGTCTGTCACAGATGGACATTTGGGTTGATTCCAAGTCTTTGCTATTGTGAATAGTGCCGCAATAAACATACATGTACATGTGTCTTTGTAGTAGAATAATTTATAATCCTTTGGGTATATACCCAGTAGTGGGATGGCTGGGTCATAAGGTACATCTAGTTCTAGATCCTTGAGGAATTGCCATACTGTTTTCCATAATGGTTGAACTAGTTTACAATCCCACCAACAGTGTAAAAGTGTTCCTATTTCTCCACATCCTCTCCAACACCTGTTGTTTCCTGACTTCTTAATGATTGCCATTCTAACTGGTGTGAGATGGTATCTCATTGTGGTTTTGATTTGCATTTCTCTGATGGCCAGTGATGATGAGCATTGTTTCATGTGTCTGTTGGCTGTATGAATATCTTCTTTTGAGAAATGTCTGTTCATATCCTTTCCCCACTTTTTGATGGGGTTGTTTGTTTTTTTCTCGTATATTTGTTTGAGTTCTTTGTAGATTCTGGATATTAGCCCTTTGTCAGATGAGTAGGTTGCAAAAATTTTCTCCCATTCTGTAGGTTGCCTGTTCACTCTGATGGTAGTTTCTTTTGCTGTGCAAAAGCTCTTTAGTTTAATGAGATCCCATTTGTCAATTTTTGCTTTTGCTGCCGTTGCTTTTGGTGTTTTAGACATGAAGTCCTTGCCCATGCCTATGTCCTGAATGGTACTACCTAGATTTTCTTCTAGGGTTTTTATGGTATTAGGTCTAACATTTAAGTCTCTAATCCATCTTGAATTAATCTTCGTATAAGGGGTAAGGAAAGGATCCAGTTTCAGCTTTCTACTTATGGCTAGCCAGTATTCCCAGCACCATTTATTAAATAGGGAATCCTTTCCCCATTTCTTGTTTCTCTCAGGTTTGTCAAAGATCAGATGGCTGTAGATGTGTGGTATTATTTCTGAGGACTCTGTTCTGTTCCATTGATCTATATCTCTGTTTTGGTACCAGTACCATGCTGTTTTGGTGACTGTAGCCTTGTAGTATAGTTTGAAGTCAGGTAGCGTGACGCCTCCAGCTTTGTCCTTTTGACTTAGGATTGTCTTGGCAATGCGGGCCCTTTTTGGTTCCATATGAACTTTAAAGCAGTTTTTTCCAATTCTGTGAAGAAACTCATTGGTAGCTTGATGGGGATGGCATTGAATCTATAAATAACCTTGGGGAGTATGGCCATTTTCACGATATTGATTCTTCCTATCCATGAGCATGGTATGTTCTTCCATTTGTTTGTGTCCTCTTTGATTTCACTGAGCAGTGGTTTGTAGTTCTCCTTGAAGAGGTCCTTTACATCCCTTGTAAGCTGGATTCCTAGGTATTTTATTCTCTTTGAAGCAATTGTGAATGGAAGTTCATTCCTGATTTGGCTCTCTGCTTGTCTGTTACTGGTGTATAAGAATGCTTGTGATTTTTGCACATTAATTTTGTATCCTGAGACTTTGCTGAAGTTGCTTATCAGCTTAAGGAGATTTTGGGCTGAGACGATGGGGTTTTCTAAATATACAATCATGTCATCTGCAAACAGGGACAATTTGACTTCTTCCTTTCCTAACTGAATACCCTTGATTTCTTTCTCTTGCCTGATTGCCCTAGCCAGAACTTCCAACACTATGTTGAATAGGAGTGGTGAGAGAGGGCATCCCTGTCTTGTGCCAGTTTTCAAAGGGAATTTTTCCAGTTTTTGCCCATTCAGTATGATATTAGCTGTGGGTTTGTCATAAATAGCTCTTATTATTTTGAGGTACGTTCCATCAATACCGAATTTATTGAGCGTTTTTAGCATGAAGGGCTGTTGAATTTTGTCAAAAGCCTTTTCTGCATCTATTGAGACAATCATGTGGTTCTTGTCTTTGGTTCTGTTTATATGCTGGATTACGTTTATTGATTTGTGAATGTTGAACCAGCCTTGCATCCCAGGGATGAAGCCCACTTGATCATGGTGGATAAGCTTTTTGATGTGCTGCTGAATCCGGTTTGCCAGTATTTTATTGAGAATTTTTGCATCAATGTTCATCAGGGATATTGGTCTAAAATTCTCTTTTTTTGATGTGTCTCTGCCAGGCTTTGGTATCAGGATGATGTTGGCCTCATAAAATGAGTTAGGGAGGATTCCCTCTTTTTCTATTGATTGGAATAGTTTCAGAAGGAATGGTACCAGCTCCTCCTTGTACCTCTGGTAGAATTCAGCTGTGAATCCATCTGGTCCTGGACTTTTTTTGGTGGGTAGGCTATTAATTGTTGCCTCAATTTCAGAGCCTGCTATTGGTCTATTCAGGGATTCAACTTCTTCCTGGTTTAGCCTTGGGAGAGTGTAAGTGTCCAGGAATTTATACATTTCTTCTAGATTTTCTAGTTGATTTGCGTAGAGGCGTTTATAGTATTCTCTGATGGTAGTTTGTATTTCTGTGGGGTCAGTGGTGATATCCCCTTTATCATTTTTTATTGCATCTATTTGATTCCTCTCTCTTTTCTTCTGTATTAGCATTGCTAGCGGTCTGTCAATTTTGTTGATCTTTTCAAAAAACCAACTCTTGGATTCATTGATTTTTTGGAGGGTTTTTTGTGTCTCTATCTCCTTCAGTTCGGCTCTGATCTTAGTTATTTCTTGCCTTCTGCTAGCTTTTGAATGTGTTTGCTCTTGCCTCTCTAGTTCTTTTAATTGTGATGTTAGAGTGTCAATTTTAGATCTTTCCTGCTTTCTCTTGTGGGCATTTAGTGCTATAAATTTCCCTCTACACACTGCTTTAAATGTGTCCCAGAGATTCTGGTATGTTGTATCTTTGTTCTCATTGGTTTCAAAGAACATCTTTATTTCCGCTTTCATTTCGTTATGTACCCAGTAGTCAGTTCAGGAGCAGGTTGTTCAGTTTCCATGTAGTTGAGCGGTTTTGATTGAGTTTCTTCGTCCTGAGTTCTAGTTTGATTGCACTGTGGTCTGAGAGACAGTTTGTTATAATTTCTGTTCTTTTACATTTGCTGAGGAGTGCTTTACTTCCAATTATGTGGTCAATTTTGGAATAAGTGCGATGTGGTGCTGAGAAGAATGTATATTCTGTTGATTTGGGGTGGAGAGTTCTATAGATGTCTATTAGGTCCGCTTGGTGCAGAGATGAGTTCAATTCCTGGATATCCTTGTTAACTTTCTGTCTCGTTGATCTGTCTAATGTTGACAGTGGAGTGTTGAAGTCTCCCATTATTATTGTATGGGAGTCTAAGTCTCTTTGTAAGTCTCTAAGGACTTGCTTTATGAATCTGGGTGCTCCTGTATTGGGTGCATATATATTTAGGAGAGTTAGCTCTTCCTGTTGAATTGATCCCTTTACCATTATGTAATGGCCTTCTTTGTCTCTTTTGATCTTTGATGGTTTAAAGTCTGTTTTATCAGAGACAAGGATTGCAACCCCTGCTTTTTTTTGTTCTCCATTTGCTTGGTAGATCTTCCTCCATCCCTTTATTTTGAGCCTATGTATGTCTCTGCATGTGAGATGGGTCTCCTGAATACAGCAGACTGATGGGTCTTGACTCTTTATCCAGTTTGCCAGTCTGTGTCTTTTAATTGGAGCATTTAGTCCATTTACATTTAAGGTTAATATTGTTATGTGTGAACTTGATCCTGCCATTATGATATTAACTGGTTATTTTGCTCGTTAGTCGATGCAGTTTCTTCCTAGCCTCGATGGTCTTTACATTTTGGCATGTTTTTGTGATGGCTGGTACCGGTTGTTCCTTTCCATGTTTAGGGCTTCCTTCAGGGTCTCTTGTAAGGCAGGCCTGGTGGTGACAAAATCTCTAAGCATTTGCTTATCTGTAAAGGATTTTATTTCTCCTTCACTTATGAAAGTTAGTTTGGCTGGATATGAAATTCTGGGTTTAAAATTCTTTTCTTTAAGAACGTTGAATATTGGTCCCCACTCTCTTCTGGCTTGTAGAGTTTCTGCCGAGAGATCTGCTGTTAGTCTGATGGGCTTCCCTTTGTGGGTTACCCGACCTTTCTCTCTGGCTGCCCTTAAGATTTTTTCCTTCATTTCAACTTTGGTGAATATGGCAATGATGTGTCTTGGAGTTGCTCTTCTGGAGGAGTATCTTTGTGGCGTTCTCTGTATTTCCTGAATTTGAATGTTGGCCTGCCCTACTAGGTTGGGGAAGTTCTCCTGGATGATATCCTGAAGAGTGTTTTCCAACTTGGTTCCATTTTCCCCCTCACTTTCAGGCACCCCAATCAGACGTAGATTTGGTCTTTTTACGTAATCCCATACTTCTTGCAGGCTTTGCTCATTTCTTTTTCTTCTTTTTTCTTTTGGTTTCTCTTCTCGCTTCATTTCATTCATTTGATCTTCAATCGCTGATACTCTTTCTTCCAGTTGATCGAGTCGGTTACTGAAGCTTGTGCATTTGTCACGTATTTCTCGTGTCATGGTTTTCATCTCTGTCATTTCGTTTATGATCTTCTCTGCATTAATTAGTCTAGCTGTCAATTCTTCCACTCTTTTTTCAAGATTTTTAGTTTCTTTGCGCTGGGTACGTAATTCCTCCTTTAGCTCTGATAAGTTTGATGGACTGAAGCCTTCTTCTCTCCTCTCGTCCAAGTCATTCTCTGACCAGCTTTGATCCGTTGCTGGCGATGGGCTGCGCTCCTTCGCAGGGGGAGATGCGCTCTTATTTTTTGAATTTCCAGCTTTTCTGCCCTGCTTCTTCCCCATCTTTGTGGTTTTATCTGTCTCTGGTCTTTGATGGTGGTGACGTACTGATGGGGTTTTGGTATAGGTGTCCTTCCTGTTTGATAGTTTTCCTTCTGACAGTCAGAAGGACTGTCTGTTGGTCTGTTGGAGATTGCTTGAGGTCCACTTCAGACCCTGTTTGCCTGGGTATCAGCAGCAGAGGTTGCCGAAGATAGAATATTGCTGAACAGCGAGTGTACCTGTCTGATTCTTCCTTTGGAAGTTTCCTCTCAGGGGTGTACTCCACCCTGTGAGGTGTGGGGTGTCAGACTGCCCCTAGTGGGGGATTTCTCCCAGCTAGGCTACTCAGGGGTCAGAGACACACCTGAGCAGGCAGTCTGTCCGTTCTCAGATCTCAACCTCCGCGTTGGGAGATCCACGGCTCTCCCCAAAGCTGTCAGACAGAGTCGTTCGCGTCTGCACCGGCTCCCGCTACTTCCCCTGTTGGTCTTCAGCTGTGCGCTGTCCCCAGAGGTGGAGACTACAGAGACAGGCAGGCTTCCTTGAGCTGCTGTGAGCTCCACCCAGTTCGAGCTTCCCAGCGGCTTTGTTTACCTACTTAAGCCTCAGCAATGGCGGGCGCCCCTCCCCCAGCCTCGCTGCTGCCTTGCGGATAGATCGCGGCAGACTGCTGTGTTAGCAGTGAGGGAGGCTTCGTGGGCGTGGGACCCTCCCGGCCAGGACTGGGATGTATTCTCCTGGTGTGCCTGTATGCTTACAGCGCAGTATTGGGGTGGGAGTTAACCGATTTTCCAGGTGTTGTGTGTCTCAGTTCCCCTGGCTAGGAAAACGGATCCCCTTCCCCCTTGCGCTTCCAGGTGAGGCGATGCCTCGCCCTGCTTCAGCTCTCGCTGGTCAGGCTGCAGCAGCTGACCAGCACCGATTGTCCGGCACTCCCTAGTGAGATGACCCCAGTACCTCAGTTGAAAATGCAGAAATCACCGGTCTTCTGTGTCGCTCGCGCTGGGAGTTGGAGACTGGAGCTGTTCCTATTCGGCCATCTTGCTCCGCCCCCTCCTAACTTAGTTCTTTTTGCTTAGGATTGTCTTGGCTATGTGGGCTCTTTTTAGGCTCCACATGAGTTTTAAAATAGTTTTTTTTTTTTCTAATTCTGTGAAGAACGTCAATGGTAGTTTAATGAAAATAGCATTGAATCTATAAATTACTTTGGGCAGTATGGCCATTTTCATGATATTGATTCTTCCTATCCATGAACATAGGATGTTTTTCCATTTGTTTGTGTCCTCTCTGATTTTCTTGAGGAGTGATTTGTAGTTCTCTTTGAAGAGGTCCTTCACTTCCCTTGTTAGCTGTATTTGTAGGTATTTTATTCTCTTTGTAGCAGTTGTGAATGGGTGTGCATTCATGATTTGGCTCTCTGTCTATTTTTGGTGTATAGGAATGCCTGTGATTTTTGCACATTGATTTTGCATCCTGAGACTTTGCTGAAGTTTCTTATCAGTTTAAGGAGTTTTTGGACTGAGATGATGGGGTTTACTAATTATAAAATCATGTCATCTGTAAACAGAGACAATTTGACTTCCTCTCTTACTATTTAAATATGCTTTATCTTTTTTCTCTTGCCTGATTGCTCTGGCCAGAACTTCCAATACCATGTTGAAAAGGAGTGTTAAGAGAGGACATCCTTGTCTTGTGCCGGTTTTCAAGGGGAATGCTTCCAGCTTTTGCCCATTCAGTATGATACTCACTGTGAGTTTGTCAAAAGTGGCTCTTATCATTTGAGTTATGTTTCTTGAACACCTAGTTTATTGAAAGTTTTTAACATAAAGAGATGTTGAATTTTATTGAATACCTTTTCTGCATCTATTGAGATAATCATGTGGTTTTTGTCTTTAGTTCTGTTTATGTGATGAATTACGTTTATTGATTTGCATATGTTGAACCAGCCTTGCATCCCAGGGATAACACCAACTTGATCATGGTAAATAAGCTTTTTGATGTGCTGGTGGATTCAGTTTGCAAGGATTTTATTGAGGATTTTTTGCATTGATGTCTATTAGGGATATCGCCCTTGACATTTTCTTTCTTTCTTTTTTTTTTTTTTTTTGTATCTCTGCCAGGTTTTGGTATCAGGGTGATGCTGGTCTCATAAAATGAGTTAGGGAGGAGTCACTCCTTTTCAATTGTTTGGAGTAATTTCAGAAAAAATGACACCAGCTACTCTTAGTACCTCTGGTAGAATTCAGCTATAAATCTGTCTGGTCCTGGGCTTTTTTTTCTTGGTAGATTATTACTGCCTCAATTTCAGAGCTTGTTATTGGTTTATTCAGGGATTTAACTTCTTCCTGGTACAATCTTGGGTGGGTGCATGTATCCAGGAATTTATCCATTTCTTCTTCTAGAATTTCCAGTTTATTTGGTTAGAGGTGTTTATAGTATTCTCTCTGATGGTTGTTTGTATTTCTTTGGGGTCAGTGATGATATCCCTTTTATGGTTTGCTATGGTGTCTATTTGATTCTTCTCTCTTTTCTTCTTAATTAGTGCAGCTAGTGATCTATCTATTTTATTACTTTTTTCAAAATCCACTTCCTGGATTCATTAATTTTTTGAAAGTTTTTTCATGTCTCTGTATCCTTCAGTTCTGCTCTGATTTTGGTTATTTCTTGTATTCTGCTAGCTTTGTTTGCTCTTGGTTCTTTAGTTCTGTTAGTTGTGATGTTAGGATGTCAATTTGGGACCTTTCTAGCTTTTTGATGTGGGCATTTAGTGCTATAAATTTCCCTCCTAACACTGCTTTGGCTGTGTCCCAGAGATTCTGGTACACTGTCTCATCATTCTCATTAGTTTCAAAGAAATTCTTAATTTCTGCCTTAATTTCATTATTTAAGAAGTTATTCAGGAGCAGGTTGTTCAATTTCCGTGTTGTTGCATGGTTTTGAGTGACTTTCTTAATCATGAGTTCTAATTTGATTGTGCTGTGGTCTAAGAGACTGTTAAGATTTCAGCTCTTTTGCATTTGCTGAGGAGTGTTTTATTTTCAATAATGTGATCAATTTTAGAGTAAATGCCATGTGGAGCCAAGAAGAATGTATATTTTCTGGTTTTTGGGTAGAGAGTTCTGTAGATATCTACCAGGTCCCCTTTATCCAGAGCTGAGTTCAAGTCTTGAATATCACTGTTAATTTTCTGTCTTGATGATCTGTCTAATAATGACAGTAGGGTGTTAAAGTCTCCCACTATTATTGTGTGGGACTCTAAGTCTCATTGTAGGTCTCTAAGAGCTTGATTTATGAATCTGGGTGCTCCTGTAGTGGGTGCATATATATTTAGGATAGTTAGCTTTTCTTGTTGAATTGAACCCATTACATTAATGTAATGCCTGTCTTTGTCTTTTTTGATCTTTGTTGGTTTGAAGTCTATTTCATCAGAAACTAGGGTTGCAACTCCTGCTTTTTTTCTGCATTCCATTTGTGTGGTAAAGTTTCCTCCATCCCTTTATTTTGAGCCTATGTGTGTCTTCATATGTGAGATGGGTCTCTTGATTACAGCACACTGATGGGTCTTGACTCTATCCAGCTTGCCATTCTGGGTCTTTTAATTGGTGCATTTAGCTCATTTACATTTAAGGTTAATATTGCTATGTGTGAATTTGATCCTGTCATCATGATGTTAGGTGGTTATTTTACAGACTTGTTAATGTAGTTGCTTCATCTTGTCATTGTTCTGTGTACTTCATTGTGTTTTTGTAGTGGCTGGTACTGGTTTTTCCTTTCTATATTTAGTGCTTCTTTCAGGAGCTCTTGCAAGGGAGGCCTGATGGTGATGAATTTCTCAGCATTTGCTTGTCCGAAAACGATTTTATTTCTCCTTCCCTTATAAAGCTTAGTTTGGTTGGATATGAAATTCTGGGATGGAAATTATTTGCTTTAAGAATGTTGAGCTGGGTGCGGTGGCTCAAGCCTGTAATCCCAGCACTTTGGGAGGCCGAGACGGGCGGATCACAAGGTCAGGAGATCGAGACCATCCTGGCTAATACGGTGAAACCCCGTCTCTACTAAAAAATGCAAAAAACTAGCCGGGCGAGGTGGCGAGTGCCTGTAGTCCCAACTACTCTGGAGGCTGAGGCAGGAGAATAGCATGAACCCGGGAGGCGGAGCTTGCAGTGAGCTGAGATCCGGCCACTGCACTCCAGCCTGGGCGACAGAGCGAGACTCCGTCTCAAAAAAAAAAAAAAAAAAAAAAAAAAGAATGTTGAATATCAGCCCCCAATCTCTTCTGGCTTTTAGGGTTTCCACTGAGAGGTATGCTGTTAGTCTGTTGGCCTTCCCATTATAGGTGACTTGGCCCTTCTTTCTGGCTGCCCTTAACATTTTTTTCTTTAATTAGACCTTGGAGAATCTGATGATTAGCATTTTTTTTTTTTTTTTTTTTTTTTGAGATGGAATCTTGCACTGTTGCCAGGCTGAACTGCAATGGTGTGATCTCAGCTCACTGCAACCTCTGCCTCCTGGGTTCAAGCAATTCTCCTGCCTCAGCTTCCTGAGTAGCTGGTACTACAGGTGTGCACCACCATGCCCAGCTAATTTTTGTATTTTTAGTAGAGATGGGGTTTCACCATGTTGGCCAGGATGCTATCTCTTGACCTCATGATCTGTCCACCTCGGCCTCCCAAAGTGCTGGGATTACAGGCGTTAGCCACTGCACCCAGGCGCCAAAGCATAGTTTTACAAGTTAATGATACTTCTTTTAATTTGTTTTTATTTACTCATTCTGTATACCTTGATGTAGCTTTATTTAGAAACTATTTTATACGGAATTTTTAAACATATATGTGTGCATTTAAACTAAATTTTATACACACTTATGATTGTATACATTTGTATACATATAAATGTATATTTTTTGTGTATGTTTAATTTTTTTGGGTGTTTACCCAGATGGATTTAGACATGTTGGAAAAAAATCAGAGGAAAGAAACTGTATAGGTATTAAATCTGAAACTTCCCTTATGAAAAACAAGTAAAGGAACTAAGGACTTAGCCTGGAGAAAACTCAGATTATATTTCATGGATGTCCTAGGTACAAAGTGCCTTCCCATGGCAAGAACATGAACATTCATTTACTCATCCAACAAACATTTCTTAAAAGCCTACTGTGTTGTAGGGGCATGTGCAAGGGCAGGGGAAGTGATGAGATGGTACTGAACACTGAAGCTGTTGTGATGGCTGGGATTATAAACAGAGAATAGAATATTCTGGAAGGCAGATTTTGGTGAATTCAGGTTAAACATTTCTCCTGGTCAAAGCTGTCCAAGGATGAACGGACAGCCCCGGAATGAGCTGAATTCCCTGCCAGTATTACCCACTGGCAGTGATGGTGCTTTATAAAGCAGATGTGTAGTTGGACCAGGTGACCCTTGAACTTAGATCCCCAATTTCTCATGCCTACATAAGAGATAAGTTCTCCAGAGAAGATCAAAGAGGGAAAATATGGCTCAAAATACATCCATAGAGAATTGGTTTGGGCCTAAGGGAAGAACTTATTTCAGAGTAATAATTCTCTTCTGGTTGTGAATGGAAGGTAGAGGAAACACTGATGTGAAGACATGCGTCCTCTATGGTGCACTTCCTTCTCCTCCAGAGGTAGAAGGCCACATCAAATGGCTTCTGCAAGTTTATTTTAGTTTCACTATAGAAATGTTCTTATCTGAGGATGGCTGAGGAAATTGGTACCTGAAAGGAAACTTCAGGAAATAATGGGAAGTGGAGGAGGCAGTGATTGTGAGGAGTTAACAGCTGCAATGGAGTGCATGATTGCCTGTTATCAGTGACAGCAGTCAGTGAAGATAAGGATAAGGGCCCATTAGCTTCTGCAGGAAAACAAATCAGAGGAGGCCCTGAAAAGGGGAGCCTGTGACTTGAGGGGACCTGAAGACATGGTGGTGGTGGTTTGTTTCAGGAATGTGAAAGACGAGGACGTGGAGCTGTATCTTGTAAGGGGTTTCTTATGGTGAACCTTGCTGAGATGGGGAGCGAGAAAAGCACTGAATTGGAAATAATGGGAATGAAGGAAGAGATTGGAACACTAGGCAGGAGGAAACAGGAAGGTGCTGGTAAACTGCAGAAACACTGCTCCTCCTGGACTCAGCACATGGGCCCTTACTGGAAGACAGGGCCTAAGCCCTGGCTGAAATTGTGACAACTGCTCGGAAATTGACTTGCGCAGGTTGTAAATTGTGGATTATAATCACACTTCTTGTTTTTCAACTGGATACTATTTTCTACTAAAAAGCCTGCTTTCAACAGGTGCTAAAGAACTACCTCAAAGAAAATTCTGAAACAAAATGAAACAAAGAAGATGAAATCCCAGAAAAAAATGTTGATATAGTTTGGATGTGTCCCCACCCAACTCTCATACTGAAATGTAAATCCCAATGTTGAAAGTAGGGCTTCAGATAGGTGACCGGATCATGGAATCAGATTTCTCATGGATGGTTTAGCACCATTCCTCTTGGTACTGTTCTCCTGATAGCGAGTGGCTTGTCATGAAACTGTTTAAAAGTGTATAGCACCTCCCCCACCCTATCCTGCTTTTGTCATGTGATGTGCCTTCTCCCCCTTCACCTTCTGCAATGATTGTAAGCTTCCAGAGGCTTCCCCAGAAGCCAATGCCTGTTATGCTTCCTGTACAGCCTACAGAACTGTGAGCCAATTAAACCCCTTTTCTAATAAATTACCCAGTCTCAGGTGTTTCTTTACAGCAATGCAAGAATGGAATGATGCAAAAGTCTTACATTTATGAATTTGGTGCTTCCACAAATACTGCATCACCCTGAGATCAGAAATAGGGTAACATATTTTTATCCTTTTTATGCAAATGAGGAAATTGAAGCTTAAAGCTCACAGACATCAGCTAAGGGGAAGCTAGACTGAAAATGCAGGCTTTCTGATTGCAATTCCTAAATGCCTTCCACTGAATTGCTGTAGCATTTTACCTGTCAAGAAAAGCTGCTGCAGTTTGTCATGCTTCTTGGCAACTCCTAAGTGCTTCTTTGCGAGTATATTCAAAGGGATAAATTTAACATAGGACCGATGATCTATGATAACACAGGATATGGTAAAAGTAGAGATCGTGCTTTACTTCAGCTTTTCTGAGCCATGAATGGGACCAGAAGAGTGGCAAGATTGTATGTAATCACTACACATGTAGAGTATAAATACAATTTAGTTTGCTTCTGAGTACCTCTCTTTTTTGAATAAAGACTGCTAACTTTCTGTTGATCTGACATCTTAATGTTGGTTTCAGGACTATTAGGTGGGAGGACATTGACAACTCACCTTACATATTACAGCTTCTGGGGAAAAAATAAAAGTTGCTTAAAGGATATATGCCTACCACCATCACTTCTGCACAAAGAGGATAGGGCATATTTCTTTTTTCTTCTGACCTAGCTCCTTTTTTTATCATTAGATAGCTTAATATTTTTCTTGTAACCTTCTTTGCCCTTAAAATTAAAAAACACAAGTAAGCAGTAGCTTTAACTTAGTAGACTAATGTCAGTAAGAAGAGAGAATAGACCTGTTAGTAAATTCATAAATGTTTATACTTCTAATGTCAAATATAATCATTTATTTATTTGACTGGGGTTTTTGTTTTGATTTTTTTTTTTTTTTTTTTTTACCTTACTGCAGTCATTACTTGCTCTTCCAGTGGGTTTAGATTTAATGTGTAGAAATTATTTTGTCTGCTTTCCACTTCTTACTGACATTTCACATCAAGTTAATATTGGCCCTTGGTTTTTCTTCATAATTATCTGTGTGTATCAGGACCCTAATTAATGAATTTGCTAATATTTGTTTCCTCATTGTAAAGTGAGGTCAAGCTGTCTTTTGAAGCCAAAAAGTCAACATATTTTCATATAGAATTGTCTAATGATAAGAGAGTAATAAGGAACAGTAGCAAGACATTTTTCTAAGTTCTAGAAAAATATTTAAATGAAATGTATTAATAAATGAAGGTTGAGTTGAACTAGAAGGTGGAAAAATGGTATTTGAAGAGAGGAAATCAAATCTTTTAATATAAAACCAACTGATTTTCAAATGATTTTGAAGGAACTAGCTCCTACATTTGAGAAACTATAGGTCAGGTTATTTATAAAATAAAGATGCAGCATAATTTTCCATGGGTCTTTACAGTTTTTGCATGTCTTGTCAACAAGACAGTAACCACTCTTTGTTCTAGATTATCTTTTCAAGAATATTTATATAGAGAATAGCCTTGGAAAAGGCAGGTAGTGTCTCCTTCTGTAAAAAAGGACAGGCATGCGTACTGCGCACTATGAAAGATCTGGGTTACCTAAGCTTGAAGTTCCTCTCCTGCACAATTCTTGTTGTGTACAAGCATTCATCAGGACCCCTCTGGATCAGCTCTGTGAGATTTGGGGATAAGCAGAATTGATGCAAATATGCTGATGTTCATACTGCTTGTGGTGCCATCAGCAATAATGTTCTTTGTAACTCAGGAGTTTTTATCTCTTAAATACTGCCATCCATGAACTCTGGCAAGCTACTTTGTCAGCTTGCAAGTCAAGTAATGTCTCATAGTCTTCACAATTCTTGACAAGCCAGTAGTTGAGAAGAAAGCAATTTAGCACAAAGTGTTCTTCATTAGCCAGAGGCTGTGGTAGGCAGAATAATGTCTCCTCAAAGATGTCTATATCCTACTCCCTGGAACCTGTGGCTATGTTATGCAACATGGCAAAGGAGAATTAAAGCTGCACATAGAATTAAGGTTGCTAATCAGCTAAACAGATTATCTTAGATTACTGGAGTGAGCTCAATATAATCACAAAGGTTCTTTGAATGTGAAATAGAGATACAGAAGAGTCAGTGTCAAAGTTAGAGAGATAATTGAAAATGCTACACTGCTGGCTTTGAAGATGGAGGAAGGGTCCAACAGCCAAAGATTATAAGTGGTCCCTAGAAGCTGGAAAAAGCCAAAACCCAGATTCTCCCCTAGAGTCTACCTAAGGAATTTAACCCTGCAGACACCTTGATTTTAGCCCAGTAAGACCCATTTTGGACTGTAAGATAATAAACTGTACTGTTTTAGCCACTAAATTTGTGGTAACTTGTTAGAAATTTCTAGTTAACCATAGAAAATGAATACAGAGGAGACAGTGTTAAACATTTCAGACAAAAAAGATTTTGTTTCTTTTCTCATTGCCTATCTGGTTTATGCTTATCCATTGGATTTCAGCTTAAATATTCTGCCTTTTCTGAGAGTTCCTGTCCTCTTTTTCTGAAGTAGTCCCCTCCTGTTATTCTCTATCATTGTACTGTATTTCCTTTCTGTAGCACTTTCCACAAATTGCAATTAAAATAAAATTTTATTGTAACTTTTATGCACTTAAAACATATATTTATATATATGCACATGAAATATATATATATACACACATACATACATATATATATTTCAAGTTATGATTGACAGTTATCTCTTTGTGTTTTGGATGAAAGTATATCCCTAATTCTATGTTCTTCTTACATTTTTAATTTAAAATGTTCTTTAAATGAAATGGTGTTGTTAGAAGATAGTAATTTCTATTTAAAAAATTGTCTTTCTTTGCTAACAAAATATGACAAGCTATGTTGATCCTTATTTTTTAAAAAATGGTACTGATTAATGAAATAAAAATTGTGTGAAGCACAGCTCTAGACTCGGTCAGATGTTGTGTACTGTCACAGTACATTGTTCTTCCTTTACTGGAGCATGTTTAGACATTTTATTTCCTTTGTATTCTCATTTCTGAACTATAGTCTTCTGGAAAGGAGAGAACATGTCTGCTTTGGATTACATCCGCAGAGTTTAACCCAGTGCCTGGCACAGAACAGGAACACAATAAAAAAGTTTTGAATGACATTGAGTGAAGAAATAAAAATTTCTAAAAGATTACTATGTATATGATGATACTATAAGGATTAAAATCATATTCATCAAGCAAACACCGCAAGAACTTGTAAAATAAGCCTGCAGAAGTTATGTATTTGAGACAGAAATTGGACCATCACTTTTGTATATAGAATGCTTCTAAAATTATATTTATATGCCAAAATAGATAACCTCAAAAGGTATTGATACTGCCACTTCTTATACAATTCCCCTGTAACAAAATTCTTTTAGAGCTCAGTAGTAATAAAAAGACTATTTCTTCTCATGGGTCAGTATTCTTTTAAATGAGTAAATGGGAGCTAGCTAAATAAATTCCATTTCTCTTTTTATCTTAGCTCCTAGTAAGTACAGAATACCACTTTGTGCTTATTTGGAGTGCTATGGAGCACAGAGCAGTCTTTCTGATTTACTTCGTTTTCCTCTTTCCTGTCCTGCTCTCTCTGTTCCTTCTCTATTCAATTCCTTTTTCTTTTCTTTTTTTGTTTTGCATTTCTTTAACTCTTATTTTAGTTATGTTTTCTTTGTATAGTAACACACCACAAGCACTTTCTGAAAAATAATTGAAGTGATATCTGGGTTAATCACTGATGAACCGAAGCACAAATATTTGAATTTTCATAATTGCTGGGTTTGTTCTGCATTCTTTTCTGTATATTTTGTCCAATTTTATCACCATCATCCAAGGGTCACCATCCCACTATGTAGTTTGCCTGGTAGCTATATAAACAAATGAATTACAAATATTTAAAGCCAAATTCCCTGTTGGACATTATACTGTTTATATAATACTTTAAAGAGGAAAGTAATTTTGAGCCAAATGTGAATTTCAAGCATATAGTTGTGAAGATTCAGTAAATGACCATAATGGATAGATATATATATTTCCCAGCAGGTGTTTGCCAAAATGTACAAGGAGAGATTTCCCTAGGAAATAATACTAGAAAAGTTAGAATCAGGGCAGGTCTAGTCAAAAGATATTTTAAAGGGTTTTGGATTAATCTGTATCTTTATCTTCAGGTATTCATGAAGAATACAAGTGCAAAGCATGTAAGCTATTCTATTAGATCATGAATTGATGCAAATAAGGTGTTATGGGATTTTGTTTTTCTTTTACTATAAAATCCTGGTTTCCATGAAGTGAAGGTTGGGAGGGTAATGGAGATGGAATGAGCTTCTTCTGAAAGATTGTGATGGGTAGACCATAGGGCTAAGCCCTGGCCATCTCCAGTCAGTCTCAGAACAGCTCCATCTTATCTTCCTAAATTTATTGAGCTTATATTCAGCACCTGGTTGTAAGCACCTGTTCACATTAGTGTTTGTCCTTTTTATGGCTACTCAGTGATTTGGCTATGTTGATTATAAAATATTTTGAATATCAGTCATGGTTCTATGTAAAATTTTATTTGTAAAGGGCTCTACTGCTAAACAGGCATTATTGTATAGTGGTTATAGTTACTACATATTTGGAACCAGACATGTTTGGTTCAAGCTCTAGCTTTGCTACTTATTAGTAGGGTGATCTTTAGCAAGTTGTCTGGCTTCTTAGAGACGTAGTTTCCTCATTTGCAAAATGAGGCTAATGGTCAACCTACTTCTTTGGGTTGCTGTGGGAATTGAAGGAGTGTGGTAAATAAAGTGCTGGCATAAACTAAACACTAATGAATGCTAACTTTAGTACACAAACAAAGAAGCAAAAAACAAAAAAGCAAACCAGAGTTAAAACTGTAACTCCAAACATTTGAATAAAAGGGACTTCCAGACAATAATAAAAAACTATTCATTTTTTGTTGGCTATGACAGTCAAGTTTCTTCTTTACCTCTTAGAGGTAAAGAATAAATGAGGGGGGGCGGAGCAAGATGGCCGAATAGGAACAGCTCCAGTCTCCAACTCCCAGTGCGAGCGACACAGAAGACCGGTGATTTCTGCATTTACAGCTGAGGTACTGGGGACATCTCACTAGGGAGTGCCGGATAATCGGTGCTGGTCAGCTGCTGCAGCCTGACCAGCGAGAGCCGAAGCAGGGCGAGGCATCGCCTCACCTGGGAACTGCAAGGGGGAAGGGAATCCCTTTTCCTAGCCAGGGGAACTGAGACACACAACACCTGGAAAATCGGGTAACTCCCACCCCAATACCACGCTTTAAGCAACGGGCACACCAGAAGAATATAGCCCTCACCTGGCCGGGAGGGTCCCACACCCACGGAGCCTCCCTCATTGTTAACACAGCGGTCTGCAGCGATCTAACCGCAAGGCAGCAGCGAGGCTGGGGGAGGGGCGCCCGCCATTGCTGAGGCTTAAGTAGGTAAACAAAGCCACTGGGAAGCTCGAACTGGGTGGAGCTCACAGCAGCTCAAGGAAACCTGCCTGTCTCTATAGACTCCACCTCTGGGGGCAGGGCTCAGCTAAAAAACAACAGGGGAAACAGCAGAGGCCTGAGCAGACGCGAATGACTCTGTCTGACAGCTTTGAAGAGAGCAGTGGATCTCCCAACACGGAGGTTGAGATCTGAGAACGGACAGACTGCCTGCTCAAGTGGGTCACTGACCACTAAATAGCCTAACTGGGAGACATCCCCCACTAGGGGCAGTCTGACACCCCACACCGCACAGGGTGGAGTACACCCCTGAGAGGAAGCTTCCAAAGTAAGAATCAGACAGGTACACTTGCTGTTCAGCAATATTCTATCTTCTGCAACCTCTGCTGCTGATAACCAGGCAAACAGGGTCTGGAGTGGACCTCAAACAACCTCCAACAGACCTATAGCTGAGGGTCCTGACTGTCAGAAGGAAAACTATCAAACAGGAAGGACACCTATACCAAATCCCCATCAGTACGTCACCATCATCAAAGACCAGAGACAGATAAAACCACAAAGATGGGGAAAAAGCAGGGAAGAAAAGCTGGAAATTCAAAAAATAAGAGCGCATCTCCCCCTGCAAAGGAGCGCAGCCCATCACCAGTAACGGATCGAAGCTGGTCAGAGAATGACTTTGACGAGATGAGAGAAGAAGGCTTCAGTCCATCACACTTCTCAGAGCTGAAGGAGGAATTACGTACCCAGCGCAAAGAAACTAAAAATCTTGAAAAAAGAGTGGAAGAATTGACAGCTAGACTAATTAATGCAGAGAAAGTCATAAACGAAATGACAGAGATGAAAACCATGACACGAGAAATACGTGACAAATGCACAAGCTTCAGTAACCGACTTGATCAACTGGAAGAAAGAGTATCAGCGATTGAGGATGAAAAGAATAAATGAAGCGAGAAGAGAAACCAAAAGAAAAAAGAAGAAAAAGAAATGAACAAAGCCTGCAAGAAGTATGGGATTATGTAAAAAGACCAAATCTACGTCTGATTGGGGTGCCTGAAAGTGAGGGGGAAAATGGAACCAAGTTGGAAAACACTCTTCAGGATATCATCCAGGAGAACTTCCCCAACCTAGTAGGGCAGGCCAACATTCAAATTCAGGAAATACAGAGAACACCACAAAGATACTCCTCGAGAAGAGCAACTCCAAGACACATAATTGCCAGATTCACCAAAGTTGAAATGAAGGAAAAAATCTTAAGGGCAGCCAGAGAGAAAGGTCGGGTTACCCACAAAAGGAAGCCCATCAGACTAACAGCAGATCTCTCGGCAGAAAATCTACAAGCCAGAAGAGAGTGGGGACCAATATTCAACGTTCTTAAAGAAAAGAATTTTCAACCCAGAATTTCATATCCAGCCAAACTAAGTTTCGTAAGTGAGGGAGAAATAAAATCCTTTACATATAAGCAAATGCTTAGAGATTTTGTCACCACCAGGCCTGCCTTACAAGAGACCCTGAAGGAAGCCCTAAACATGGAAAGGAACAACAGGTACCAGCCATTGCAAAAACATGCCAAAATGTAAAGACCATCGAGGCTAGGAAGAAACTGCATCAACTAACGAGGAAAATAACCAGTTAATATCATAATGGCAGGATCAAGTTCACACATAACAATATTAACCTTAAATGTAAATGGACTAAATGCTCCAATTAAAAGACACAGACTGGCAAACTGGATAAAGAGTCAAGACCCATCAGTCTGCTGTATTCAGGAGACCCATCTCACATGCAGAGACATACATAGGCTCAAAATAAAGGGATGGAGGAAGATCTACCAAGAAAATGGAGAACAAAAAAAAAGCAGGGGTTGCAATCCTAGTCTCTGATAAAACAGTCTTTAAACCATCAAAGATCAAAAGAGACAAAGAAGGCCATTACATAATGGTAAAGGGATCAATTCAACAGGAAGAGCTAACTATCCTAAATATATATGCACCCAATACAGGAGCACCCAGATTCATAAAGCAAGTCCTTAGAGACTTACAAAGAGACTTAGACTCCCATACAATAATAATGGGAGACTTCAACACTCCACTGTCAACATTAGACAGATCAACGAGACAGAAAGTCAACAAGGATATCCAGGAATTGAACTCATCTCTGCACCAAGCAGACCTAATAGACATCTATAGAACTCTCCACCCCAAATCAACAGAATATACATTCTTCTCAGCACCACATCACACTTATTCCAAAATTGACCACATAATTGGAAGTAAAGCACTCCTCAGCAAATGTACAAGAACAGAAATTATAACAAACTGTCTCTCAGACCACAGTGCAATCAAACTAGAACTCAGGACGAAGAAACTCAATCAAAACCGCTCAACTACATGGAAACTGAACAACCTGCTCCTGAATGACTACTGGGCACATAATGAAATGAAGGCAGAAATAAAGATGTTCTTTGAAACCAATGAGAACAAAGATACAACATACCAGAATCTCTGGGACACATGTAAAGCAGTGTGTAGAGGGAAATTTATAGCACTAAATGCCCACAAGAGAAAGCAGGAAAGATCTAAAATTGACACTCTAACATCACAATTAAAAGAACTAGAGAAGCAAGAGCAAACACATTCAAAAGCTAGCAGAAGGCAAGAAATAACTAAGATCAGAGCAGAACTGAAGGAGATAGAGACACAAAAAACCCTCCAAAAAATCAATGAATCCAGGAGCTGGTTTTTTAAAAAGATCAACAAAATTGACAGACCGCTAGCAAGACTAATAAAGAAGAAAAGAGAGAGGAATCAAATAGATGCAATAAAAAATGATAAAGGGGATATCACCACCAACCCCACAGAAATACAAACTACCATCAGAGAATACTATAAACACCTCTACGCAAATCAACTAGAAAATCTAGAAGAAATGGATAATTTCCTGGACACTTACACTCTCCCAAGGCTAAACCAGGAAGAAGTTGAATCCCTGAATAGACCAATAGCAGGCTCTGAAATTGAGGCAACAATTAATAGCCTACCCACCAAAAAAAGTCCAGGACCAGATGGATTCACAGCTGAATTCTACCAGAGGTACAAGGAGGAGCTGGTACCATTCCTTCTGAAACTATTCCAATCAATAGAAAAAGAGGGAATCCTCCCTAACTCATTTTATGAGGCCAACATCATCCTGATACCAAATCCTGGCAGAGACACAACAAAAAAAGAGAATTTTAGACCAATATCCCTGATGAACATCGATGCAGAAATCCTCAATAAAATACTGGCAAACCGGATTCAGCAGCACATCAAAAAGCTTATCCACCATGATCAAGTGGGCTTCATCCCTGGGATGCAAGGCTGGTTCAACATTCGCAAATCAATAACCATAATCCAGCATATAAACAGAACCAAAGTCAAGAACCACATGATTATCTCAATAGATGCAGAAAAGGCTTTTGACAAAATTCAACAGCCCTTCATGCTAAAAACGCTCAATAAATTCGGTATTGATGGAACGTACCTCAAAATAATAAGAGCTATTTATGACAAACCCACAGCTAATATCATACTGAATGGGCAAAAACTGGAAAAATTCCCTTTGAAAACTGGTACAAGACAGGGATGCCCTCTCTCACCACTCCTATTCAACATAGTGTTGGAAGTTCTGGCTAGGGCAATCAGGCAAGAGAAAGAAATCAAGGGTATTCAGTTAGGAAAAGAAGAAGTCAAATTGTCCCTGTTTGCAGATGACATGATTGTATATTTAGAAAACCCCATGGTCTCAGCCCAAAATCTCCTTAAGCTGATAAGCAACTTCAGCAAAGTCTCAGGATACAAAATTAATGTGCAAAAATCACAAGCATTCTTATACACCAGTAACAGACAAGCAGAGAGCCAATTCAGGAATGAACTTCCATTCACAATTGCTTCAAAGAGAATAAAATACCTAGGAATCCAACTTACAAGGGATGTAAAGGACCTCTTCAAGGAGAACCACAAACCACTGCTCAGTGAAATCAAAGAGGACACAAACAAATGGAAGAACATACCAT
Organism: Rhinopithecus roxellana; assembly: GCF_007565055.1. Taxonomy (NCBI): domain Eukaryota; kingdom Metazoa; phylum Chordata; class Mammalia; order Primates; family Cercopithecidae; genus Rhinopithecus; species Rhinopithecus roxellana. The sequence goes on along the minus strand of NC_044549.1, from coordinate 115,021,234 downwards.
GCTCATGGATAGGAAGAATCAATATCGTGAAAATGGCCATACTGCCCAAGGTTATTTATAGATTCAATGCCATCCCCATCAAGCTACCAATGAGTTTCTTCACAGAATTGGAAAAAACTGCTTTAAAGTTCATATGGAACCAAAAAAGAGCCCGCATTGCCAAGACAATCCTAAGTCAAAAGGACAAAGCTGGAGGCGTCACGCTACCTGACTTCAAACTATACTACAAGGCTACAGTAACCAAAACAGCATGGTACTGGTACCAAAACAGAGCTATAGACCAATGGAACAGAACAGAGTTCTCAGAAATAATACCACACATCTACAGCCATCTGATCTTTGACAAACCTGAGAGAAACAAGAAATGGGGAAAGGATTCCCTATTTAATAAATGGTGCTGGGAATACTGGCTAGCCATAAGTAGAAAGCTGAAACTGGATCCTTTCCTTACTCCTTATACAAAGATTAATTCAAGATGGATTAGAGACTTAAATGTTAGACCTAATACCATAAAAACCCTAGAAGAAAACCTAGGTAGTACCATTCAGGACATAGGCATGGGCAAGGACTTCATGTCTAAAACACCAAAAGCAATGACAACAAAAGCCAAAATTGACAAATGGGATCTAATTAAACTAAAGAGCTTCTGCACAGCAAAAGAAACTACCATCAGAGTGAACAGGCAACCTACAGAATGGGAGAACATTTTTGCAATCTACTCATCTGACAAAGGGCTAATATCCAGAATCTACAAAGAACTCAAACAAATATACAAGAAAAAAACAAACAACCCCATCAAAAAGTGGGCAAAGGATATGAACAGACATTTCTCAAAAGTAGACATTCATACAGCCAACAGACACATGAAAAAATGCTCATCATCACTCGCCATCAGAGAAATGCAAATCAAAACCACAATGAGATACCATCTCACACCAGTTAGAATGGCAATCATTAAAAAGTCAGGAAACAACAGGTGCTGGAGAGGATGTGGAGAAATAGGAACACTTTTACACTGTTGGTGGGATTGTAAACTAGTTCAACCATTATGGAAAACAGTATGGCAATTCCTCAAGGATCTAGAACTAGATGTACCATATGACCCAGCCATCCCACTACTGGGTATATACCCAAAGGATTATAAATTATTCTACTACAAAGACACATGCACACGTATGTTTATTGCAGCACTATTCACAATAGCAAAGACTTGGAAGCAACCCAAATGTCCATCTGTGACAGACTGGATTAAGAAAATGTGGCACATATACACCATGGAATACTATGCAGCCATAAAAAAGGATGAGTTTGCGTCCTTTGTAGGGACATGGATGCAGCTGGAAACCATCATTCTTAGCAAACTATCACAAGAAGAGAAAACCAAACACCGCATGTTTTCACTCATAGGTGGGAACTGAACAATGAGATCACTTGGACTCAGGAAGGGGAACATCACACACTGGGGCCTATCATGGGGAGGGGGGAGGGGGGAGGGATTGCACTGGGGAGTTATACATGATATAAATGATGAATTGATGGGTGCTGACGAGTTGATGGGTGCAGCACACCAACATGGCACAAATATACATATGTAACAAACCTGCACGTTATGCACATGTACCCTAGAACTTAAAGTATAATAAAAAAATGAAAAAAAAGAATAAATGAAAACAATGTAAATATCTACCTATGTATATGTCAGCTATCTATAAATTTCCATTTTTTATAGTATTATTAGAGATATTCTATACTCAAAGTTCAGCATAGGTTTTCTGATGTCATGGAAGAAATATATCCCTTCTATCAATCATTGCCATCAGTCAGAGAGAATTCCAAGTTGTGTATCATATTTGACTAAGCCATTATTGACAGTCTTTATATTTCTTGCTATAGAGTGAATACGTAGTAGGAGGATTCAAATTGTTTTCTTATTTGAAATAAATGGTTTATATCAGAGACAAATTAAAATGTAGCACTTTCAACAAAATTTAACAAGAAAACATTCACCTGGAATTAATAGAACTGTGCTACCACATGCTACTCATATAATGTATTATTAGAGAATATTTTAGGTGAAACCTACCTTATCTAGCTATTAACTTCTATCATATTTATTTTTCCTCTAAGCATTTTTAAGAGAAATGACATTAGACTTGGTGCATTAGAAACAATATCAAAATCTAAAAGGTTGCAATCTCTAGTAATAAACAACTCCTAAATTGCCAAAGGAGCCCTTGTGGATTTTACAATCTCCCTATATAAAAGAAATAATGCTTTTATTTATATAAGAAGCTTACTAGTAATAAAGAGCTTTCTGATTTTTATAGACTAAAAATATTTTTTAATAAATGTTATTGCTAAATTACTATCCCATTTCTCAAAAATATGAGCATGTGCTTTAGTTTAGAGACAGTTACCTTACACTGTAAGAAATGGGCATTTGGGTCAGCGCTGGCACCATCATAGGATGGTAATCAGGTTCTAATGCAAGTCTGTAACTAAACAGAAATTAAAAGGGGAAGTCATTTTCTACTACTCTACAAAAAGTACCAGAATTACATAGGGGAAAACTTACTTGCCCAAAAGGGACTTTTTGAACTTATTTTGAACTTAAAACCATTTAGAAACCCATTAGAAAACTGGGGTGAGATAATAGACATAGAAATGGAAACACACAGAAAAGCAAGTGCAAATGACTCTTAAATGTAGAAAAAGGTACTCAATTCATAATAAGAGAAATACTCTGATTGTCTAAACCTATTATTTTGGGAAAGGATAAAAACATTAGTAATACACGAACCAGTGTAGAATAAAGGAAAGAATAAAGTGGATAAACTGGTGAGAATAAAGGAAAATAGACTTTCTAATACACACCTGATGGGGGTGTAATTTAGCAATATTTTTTGAAATTTCAATATGCAACCTCTTTCATTTGAATTTAGGTAATGTATCCAGCAGACATATCTGTATTCATGCAAAATGACATGTGTACAAGGTGATTTATTGCAACACTATTTCTAGGAGCAAAACACCGGAAACAGCTCAAATGTTTATTAATAGAGAATATGTATCCTTAACATGACGAAATATTATACAATCATAAAAAGGAAGAAATTTATTATATATTGATATAGAATAACCACTAACACTTATTTTTAAGCAAAAAGAAATCAAGTTTTAGAAAGAATATCATATACAGTAGTCCCTTCTTACCCATGGTTTTGCAGTTTCAGTTACCCATGGTCAACTGCAGTCCAAAAATATTAAGTGGAAAATTCCAGAAATGAACATTTATAAGTTTTAAATTGCACACTAGTCTGTGTAATGAAATCTCATACCATTTTGCCTTATCATTCCTGGGATGTGAATCATCCTTTTGTCTCACATATCCACATTCTAGATGCCACCCACACATAGTCACTTAGTAGCCTTCTTGGTTATCAGATTGACTGTCCAAGCATACAGAGCCTGTGTTTACGTAACCCTTATTTTACTTACTTAATGGCCTCAAAGTGCAGGAATAGTGATGCTGGCAATTCAGGTATGCCAAAGAGAAGCCATAAAGTACTTCCTTTAAGTCAAGAGGTGAAAGTTCTCAACTTAATAAAGAAAGAAAAAAAATCATATACTGAGGTTGCTGAGATCTATGGTAAGATCAAATCTATCCATAAAATTGTGAATAAGGAAAAGGAAATTTGTATTAGTTTTGCTGTAGCACCTCAAACTGCGAAAGTTATGGCCATAGTTCATGATAAGTACTTACTTAAAATGAAAAAGGCATTACATTTGTGGGTGGAAGGCGTGAACAGAAAATGTGTTCTGACCGATGGCAACATGTTGCGTCAGCAAGCATTGAGTCTGTACAAAGACTTCAGCAAGGAATTTCCTGAAATGAATGACACCAGGCCATTTACTGCAAGTAAGGGATGGCTACACAAATTCAGGAATATGTTTGAACTGACAATTATAAAGATTACTGGAGAAGCTACCTCTACCAGTGAGGAAGCTGTTGCTCTATTTCCAGCAGAGTTGAAAACGTTTATTAAAGACAAACGATACCATTCAACAAAGCCAGTCTTCAATTGTGTGAAACCTGGATCTTCCTGAAGAAAATATCCAATAGAACCTGCATTTGTCAAAGTGCAAAGGAAGCACAAGGGCATAAAACATGGAAGGACAAATTAATGTTGGTACTATGCAGCAATGCTGCAGAGCATATTGCAAAGCCAGGCACGGTGAACAGAGAGAAGAACCCACACACTATTAAAAAATTAAAACAAAAATTATCTGCCCCTCTTCTGGCAAAATAATCAGAAAGTATGGGTGACAGCCATCTTGTTCATGGAATAATTCCACCAATCCTTCATCTCAGAAGTGAAAAAAAAAATACTTGGAAAAAGAAGAGTTGGAATTTAAAGCCCTGTTAATAATAGACAATGTACCCAACCATCCTGAATCTGTTTGCCACTAAAATGAAAATGTTGAGGCTGTATTTTTAACTCCATATACAACCTCGTTCTTTCAGTCCCTTCACCAGGGCATCATCCAGTTCAAGGACATGTGCACTCACTTGGTATTTTATCTCACTTAATCAGCAATTGATGTAGACCCTAATCTGGACAATGTCATGCTGGAAATCATTCACTATTGCTGGTGCAATAACATTTACCAAAGCTGCAGTGAATAAGTTAAAACCAGAAATCATAAATTTCTTCTGGAAGAACTTACAGAGTAAAGCTATGAATGATTTTAAAGGCCTCTTGGGGATAAATGGGGGTTAGGAAAATCATTTATGCAGCAAGACAAGGTGATAGGGAGAGATTTGCCAACATGCATGATGAAGAAGTGGAAAAGCATATTGAAAGCCGTTGATAAGTGTCATAAAATGAAGAATTAGAAGAACTTATTGAGTCATTTACAGAGAGAAGACTGTGAAGAAGAAGAAACTAAAGTAGAACCAGTGACCTGCACTTACCAAAATATGCCATGGTGCTTCTAATGGCATAGACATTAAAGGAAAAAATTATGGAACACTATTTTCTGAGAGAATGCAGCATTAAAGTCACCCATATGATCACTAAAGGATTACAACCTCTGCAGCAACACTTTGATGAGTTAAAAAGAGATAATAATGTCAGAATACAGTGCTCCTTTAAAAGGATTTGGCAAAAATAAACCAACCAACCAAACAAACAAAAAAACAAAACCTTCAACTATCAAGGATCCCCAATCATCAACACTGTCTGCTTCTGACATCCAACCATTGACATTGTCATGGCTTGATGACTCAGGATCACCTGAAATAGATAATCCTCCTTGTGACATAGCATCAGAAGGTCAATAGTAGAGTAATGATACTTCACAATGCCTAGGTCATTCACCTCGATCTCATCATGCAAGCATTTTGTTATCTCACATCATCACAAGAAGGATCAGTACAGTACCACAGGATATTTTGAGAGAAAGAGACAGAGAGAGAGAGAGTGAGAGAGACAGAGAGAGAGAGATAGAGATGGAGAGGGAGAGACAGAGAGAGACCATATTCACATAACTTTTATTATAGCATATTGTTCTAATTGTTAGCTATTGTTGTTAATCTCTTGTTGTGTATAATTTATAAATTAAAGTTTATCGTAGGTATGTATGTATAACAAAAAACATAGTATATATAGAGTTTGGTACTATCCAGTTTCAGGAATCCCCTGGGGGTCTTGGAATGTATCTCCTGAGGATAAAGGTAGACTACTGTACTATTACATTGTTTATATTTATTAACTTAAATGATGAACAACAGTTGCCCATTTGGAAGGAAATTTTGTGGTTGGAGAATAGGGATAGAAAGGAGCCATTACTCTATACTATTTTCTGCCTTGAATTTTGAACTGTGTAAATATATTACCTATTCAAAAAATGAAAGAGTAATTTAAAATGGGTAAAGGAAAAGCAACAAGTGGCACAGCACATCTCCTTGTGATACTCATGTTGTGTGGGGGTGAGCTGATGATTTACTCGAGAATCCCACTGTGCTAGTTCCTGTCATCAGAATGCACTTATAGAGAGGTCAGAATTCCATCATAGGCACCTACACCCCTCTCTAGCTTCAGCTAAGCCTTTGGGATTCATTTTCATCTTTTCATATTTCTCCTTTCACAGCCTAAATTAACAAGTGGCAGTGGGCAGCAACTGTGTGATTCCTTAAATGGATGTCCCCACATAGAAGTTGGTGTTCTCTGAATGCTTCTTTGAAGAACTGTGCCTAAATTAATCAGCCCACAAACAGCAGTCTGGGACCTGTTTTAGAATGCACTCCCAGTGTTCATGCCACTAAAGCTGAGAGAAATATACAATAACTCAGTTTTAAAGTATCTGTGAGGACACCTCTCTATGGGAGCCAGAAATGCTGAGCAGGCCGCTTAGTGTCAGCAGTGGTCTCCTGTTGCCTCAAGTATTACAGCACGATATTTCACTGACTTCTTTTGCTTAAGTGGATACTTGATTGCTGTTTTCATAACCCAAATAAGTAATAGGATATTCAGTTCATATATAATTTGAGGCTAGTATTAGGGCTGAGCTACTTTAAACCAACTTGGGTGTATTTTTTTGGTCAATTAATGAATGAAGTTTTAAAGTTATAATATAATCGAAATAAAAACAAAAGAACCAGCTGGTGTAAAGCTACCAGCTTTCAACATTGACACACTATAAAGGCATCAGAAAGTGTGAATATGGTTTCATTAGTTTTTCACTTTTCATCGTTCTGCTTGGTATTTTAAAATATTTATTTATGTGTTTAAAACTGTACATGTCAACAAATAATTATAATCCTTATCTCAAAGCCAGTTCTAGGAAACATCCAAAATAGAGTGCATTAAAAGCACAGATCACATAAACAGCACACACACACACACACACACATACACACACATACACACACACAGAGAGTAAATTCTTGTTTATCAATTTTTAAAATTAATTTTAAAAACACAAGGTAAATAAAGGTAGCTACTCCATTAAAAATATGTGCTTACCACTATATGTACTGGTATGTTTCCTCTGAGGTAGTCATAAACAATTATTTAGTAATGTTTCAAATATCAAAAACAAGAGAAAAATTCAATAAATATAAATGAACATGTCAAAATATACAAACAACCTTGCTGACTAACTTTAAAGGTGTATTATCAAAGCAATTTATCTTCATAGCAGTTTACATAATTCTAATAAACCTTACAGGTTTTCTATTAGTGCTGTATGTACATAGGAAAAAATGATGCAAGAGAGGTACAAGTAACTAAAGGAAGAAAATTATCCTTACACTTTACTGGGTATGAAAGACTCCTTTCTTTTTTTTCCTTCAGGCTAGGGCTTACTGAGCTTTGAAGAAGACTTTCAGTGCAAGTGGATTACAGATTGACCTCACTTGGCCTAGACCATTGACCAACTGGAATTGCGGCGGGGATAATACTTGCTGCCCCAAGCATGTTTTACCCCCTCTTTGAATGAGACACTCCAAAAGCCTCATTCCAATTGTGCTGGAAATCTTTCCTCTCACTGTTGCTCACTCTCATGTACAGGGCAATGTAAACAAATTACTCCATACCCTAATCAAAAGGTTGAATATTCTCTCTACTTTCTTCATCTTAAGCTAAGTTCTCAAAGGAACCCACATCCCCTACAGTCTCTGACACATGGAGGTTTTTGTCTTTTCTGTCGCTTAGTACAATATTGCAGAACACCATGTCATCTAGATATTCTACTGTCGCTAACCCTGTCACCTACCAGACTTCCAATTATTTTCCCTCATTTACTAAAACGTGACACCTGGATTATGATCATCTTTGCTCTTTGTCCTGACATCATCTGAGTGAGTTCAGATATCTGGCTGTGAATGAATCTTCTAACATCCTGGCCTTTCACAATTTTATCTCCTCAACTCCTCTCTAGCTTAGCAACCCAATCTCATGAAATTGCTTAACCTCTCAAAACCTATACTCTAGATCCCAGAGTACTACTCCTGGACCAAACCTCCAAGCCTTTCATCTCTTTTACTCCCATATCCTCCAACACCTTTCCTTTCATCTTCAGTCCCTGAACCACTATGCATTCTCTTCACTGGACATCTTTCTTCTGTCCTCTCCTACCCAGCTCAGACCCACAGTCCATCATGTAACCACCCTCTCATCATTAATCACAATTAATGGTTCTCCCTTCTCATTCTTTTCATCAAAACCTCAAGTCTGAGTCAATCAAAACTTTTGGATTCTCAGAGACACATTAGACAAAATCATATAACTGCAGTTTATTGTCAGGTAGATTCATGATCCCTTTCCTTGGAGAGGCCCTAAACCCTTCCCCTTATTCCTACTCACCTCCTATATAATTTCTCTCTATAGTCTGTCTAATCTTGGGTTTCAAGTCTCAAATTCTTCAACTGCTTTCAATTCAATTAAAACACATTTAAGTTAAGAATTTTCTCAACTTATCTTCTACCCAAAGAACTCTTCCTATCTCAATGGAACAGGTGCTTACATGTTCAAATATTATTGTGTTAGGTCATTCTTGCATTGTTTTAAAGAAATACCTGAGGGTGGGTAATTTATAAAGAAAAGAGGTATAATTGGCTTATGGTTCTACAGGCTTTGCAGGGAGCATGATGCTGGTATCTGTTTCTGGTGAGGCCTCAGGGAGCTCTTACTTATGGTAGAAGGCTAAGCAGGAGCAGGTATGTCACATGGCAAGAGCCACAGCAATTGGTGGGGGAGAGAGGGGTGGGGGAAGGTGCCACAACCTTTTAAACAATGAGATCTCATGAGAACTCACTCACTATTGTAAGGCCAGCACCAATCCTTGAGGGATCCATTTCCAAGACTCAAACACCTCCCTCCAGGCTCCACTTCCAACTTTAGGGATTACATGTCAACATGAGATTTGGAGGAGACAGCCAGATTGCACCATTCCACTCCTGCCCCACAAATCTCATGTCCTTATCACATTAAAAAAAACATAATAATGTCTTCTCAATAATCCCTCAAAGTCTTAATCCATTTCAGAATTAAGTTAGAAGTCCCAAGTCCCAAGTCAGGAGTCCAAAATTTCATTTGGGAGTGAGTTCCTTCCAACTATGAGCCTGTAAAATAAAAATTTATTTATTCCCAAGATATAATGGAGGTAAAGACATTGGGTACATGTCCCAAATAAAAGGGAGAAATCAGCCAAAAGAAAAGGGCTACAGGCCCCATGCATATCTGAAACCCAGAAGGAAGTAACTAAATCTTAAAGCTCTAAAATAATCTCCTTTGCCTCCATTCCATGTCCCACAATCATGGCAATCCCAATACAAGCGGTGGGCTCCCAAGGCCTTAGGAAGCTCCTTTCCTGTGGCTTTGCAGGGTTAAGCCCCTGTGGCTGCTCTCATGGATTACAGTTGAGTGTATGAGGCTTTTCCATGTGCCAGGCGCAAGCTGCTGCAGGTACTATTGTTTTGGGGTCTAGAAGGTGGTGGCCCCCTTTCCATAGCTCCACTAGGCAGTGACCCAGTAGGGACTCTGTGTAGGGGGTCCAACCCCACATTTCCCCTCTGCACTGCTGTAGCAGAGCATCTCTGTGGGGGCTCTGTCCCTGCAGCAGACTTCTGCCTGGACACCCAGGCTTTTCCATACATCCTCTGAAATCTGGGCAGAGGCTGCCAAGCTTTCTTCACTCTTGCACTCTACACACCCACAGGCTTAACACCACATCAAAACCACCAAGGCTTATGGCTCCAAGCCTCTGGAGTGGCAGCCCAACCTGTACCTGAGGGCTTTTGAGCTGCAGCTGGAGCTGTAATGGCCTAGATACAGGGAAAAGTGTCCTGAGGCTGTGCGGGGCAGTGGGGCACTGGCCCTAGAACATGAAACCATTATTTCCTCCAGGGCCTCAGGGTCTGTGATAGGAGGGGCTGCCACAAAGATCTCTGATAAGTTTTTGAGGCCTTTCCCCCATTATCTTGGCTATCGGCACCTAGCTACATTTTAGTCATGCAAATCTTTCTAACAAGTGGTTGCTCTGCAGCCTGCTTGAATTCCTTTCCTGACAATGCTTTTTCTTTCTCTGTCACTTGGCCAACCTGCAAATTTTTCACTTTTATACTCTGCTTCCCTTCTAAATATAGAGTGCAACTTTAAGTCATTTCTCTGCTCCTGTATCTGACTACAGGCTGTTAGAAGCAGCCAGGCCAAGTCTTGAATGCTTTGCTGCTTAAAAATTTCTTCTGCTAGATCCCCTAGGTCATCACTCTTAAGTTTAAACTTCCACAGATATGTAGCTAAGTTCTTTGCTAAGGCATAACAAAGGTGACCTTTGCACCAATTCCCAAAAAAGTTCCTCATTTCCATCTGAGACTTCATCAGCCTGGCCTTCACTGTCCATATCACTATTAACATTTTGGTTACAATTATTTAACCAGGTTCTAAGAAGTTCCAAAGTTTCCCTCATCTTCCTTTCTTCTTCTGAGCCCTCCTAAACTATTTGAACCTCTGCTTATTACCCAGTTCCAAAGTTGCTACCACAATTTCAAGTATCTTTATAGCAGTGCCCGACTCCTCAGTACTAATTTCTATGTTAGGCAATTCTTTCATTGCCATAAAGAAATACATGAGCTTGGGTAATTTATAAAGAAAAGAGATTTAGTTGGCTTATAGTTCTACAGGATTTACAGGAAATATGGTGCTGGCATCTACTTCTGGTGAGGTCTCAGGTTGCTTTTAATCATGATGGAAAGTGAAGCAGGAACAGACACATCACATGGTGAGAGCAGGAGCAAGTTGGGGGAGGTGCCACAAATGTTTAAATAACCAGATCTCTTGAGAAATCACTATCTTGGGGACAACAGCAAGCCATGACCCAAACACCTCCCACCAGTTCCCAACTCCAGCATTGAGGATTACATCTCTGCATGAGATTTGGAGGGGACATCCAAACTATATCACTTATCTTTCCATCTGTCTCCAGACCTTCATCCTTTTAAACATCCTTAGAGATTTTACCCTTTCAATCATATTTTCACTGACTTATTCCCTCTCTCTATGGGCCCTTTTAATATAATAATGGCCAGTGGTCATATTCTGAAAGAATTTGAAAATCAGCCCATCATTTTGCATTTCCCTTAGGCTACTGTCCCATTTCTACTTTTCCTTTTCAAGCAGTTCTATAGGTCGTGCTGTCCACTTCTTTTTCCAAACTTAATTTTGCTTCTGGAAGTTGGCTTTGTTCAGAAAGGCTGTGCCCTACAAGACCAGTTTTCCCTGGATTACAAACTATAAAGTCAGCTTTTAATTTCAGATGGTGGTCTATTCTTTTAACATGAGTCATTAAAACTACATAATGTGCTCCACTATATAATGAGTGCAAAGACTAATTGTGCCAATACATAAAATTTTGCATTAAAAATTATGCTTGCTAAGTTTTAGTCAACATCCTGAACACATAGTTAACATAGTTAGTCGAACTTTTCAGGTCAAAACTATTTCATCCCTGGGCTTCTTAAACTAGAGGGTGTTCATACCCATTCTTGAGAAAGGAGGCTTCCTGGTTGGGTTGCAGTGATAACCATTAAAATTGTTCTCTCCAAAGACCCTTGACAGCCAAAGAGGTTATTCTTTACTCTTAATGCTACTTCTAGAAACTCTGTAACTAGCAATTTCCTCAAAACCTTGAGTCCATGAGGAGTAACGTATTATAGTTTTCTCTCAATTAATTTCTTAATCTCAGAGATAGTCCTTTCTGAATTATTCACATTTCTCCAAAATTCTTTCCTTATCCTTATTTTCCTTTTACAGTTCAGGTGACTTCAGGTATTGGTGACTCCTCAATGTCTGTCTTTGATCATGAACTTTCCCTTGTGCTTCCTGCATGGTTCTAGCCAACAAATGTGCTGCTCCAACGGGGCTTGCCAGCAGACTTCACATGTAATATATTCAAAGTTACATTCGCTAACTCTGCAAATTTTCCTCCCTCTCTCTCTCTCTCCCTCCCTCCCTCCCTCTTTCTTTCTCTCCCTCCCTCCCTCTGTCCCTCCCTCTCTTCCTTCCTTCCTTCCTTCCTTCCTTCCTTCCTTCCTTCCTTCCTTCCTTCCTTCCTTCCTTCCTTCCTTCCTTTCTTCCTTCTTTCCTTTTTCTCTCTCTTTTCCTCTCTATTTATATTTCTATTTATAGATAGATAGAGATATATCTGGATATGTAACAAAGTTTTTACAAAGTAAAACTTACCTTCCAATGTTCAATGAACTCTGATATTTTTTATTGTATTGAATTTTTATTCTATTCCATTCCTTTCTATGATTTCAATTAAACATAATGCTGATTGCAATCCATTAAATTGATTTTACAACCCAGCAATGGGTAATAACTCAGAGACTGAATACTATATTTTCTCTATATATACACTGGAGTGATAAAGTAAAATTAAAAATTAGACTTCATCATTTCCCCATGTTGATCCTTTCTGAAGGCGTTTTGTTGCCTGCTGTATAAAATCTCAGAAGGCATGTATGGCCCCTGACAACCTGTCAGCTTTTTCAGCTTTATTTCTCCCTATTCGTTCTTCCCTGCATTTACTACCCTAGCAACACCCAACTCCTTCCTATTTTACCCTGGTGTTTTCTCTTTATATTCTCTCATACTTTTTCCCTCTAGCTGTTTTCCCCTAAAATCAAGACTTGGATTATGGCAAATAAAATGTCTACTATAAGCAGAATATTTTAGATGCAATTAAAGTATAAATAAAGAGCTATAATTGTGGGGTTGAAATCCTGTGTTTCCCTGTAGCTCCTGTAGTAACCAGCACAATGTTGCTAAAGTAGTAACTACTCAATAAATATTTTTTATGTCCTTTGCTGATTCTCAGTGGATCCATTTGTTATAACTTTCCTGCCCAAGAACTGACCTTTTGTCTTCAACACCAATTCCAATATCCTCTTCCTGGTTTGGATCCTCCAGAATCTCTATCTATCCACCCTTATTTTATAATAATGTCTTTCTCTGGCTTGCTCATCACTTTGCTGCCCTTCTGTTTTATCCTTCTTTCATCAAGTTCGCCATCTTTCTAGTAATGTTTCACACATCATACTCATCTTCCTTCCCCTCTCCCTCCCCACTTTTCCATTTAGCTATTTCTGTTTTGAGGTTCACTCCAAAATCCTATCTTTTCCATTGGTACTTCATGTATTTTAATCTGTGTATCTTTAATAGGGATAATTAGAGTTTCCAACCCACTGGTTGGTTGTAAGAATTAGATAGGTTAATATAGATAAAGTGCCTGCCACACAGTTTGTGTTCATATGTGTATATCATAGGCTTCATTGAATTTTCTCATCCTAAGCCTTTGTTCTATACAGCCATTGCCCATCACTGAACACTTAATAGATTTCTAATTGTCTTGCCATTATAAGACTTCTTTCTGGCCGGGCGCGGTGGCTCAAGCCTGTAATCCCAGCACTTTGGGAGGCCGAGACGGGCGGATCACGAGGTCAGGAGATCGAGACCATCCTGGCTAACACGGTGAAACCCCGTCTCTACTAAAAATACAAGAAAAAACCCTAGCCGGGCGCGGTGGCGGGCACCTGTAGTCCCAGCTACTCTGGAGGCTGAGGCAGGAGAATGGCGTAAAACCCGGGAGGCGGAGCTTGCAGTGAGCTGAGATCCGGCCACTGCACTCCAGCCCGGGCGACAAAGCAAGACTCCGTCTCAAAAAAAAAAAAAAAAAAAAAAAAAGACTTCTTTCTAAAACCTAACTCAAATTCCTTGAAAACCAAAGCCCTGTCACATCACATCCTCTTACCCCAATGTCACTCTTATAGTGACATTCTAGTGACTTAATAATCTGTGTTGGTTTCTTGGCGTAATTTGCTCTGCAAAATCAACGATCAATTATTCATAGATGAATATCATCACTATCATCATCATCATCCACCCAAACACTCTAGAAGATATTTATTTATAGATATGAAATATATTTTAGTAGTGGCATTCAAGTATATATGAATCCAATGTTCTAGGTATTCATAACAGTTCCTACAAAACAAGGGAACCACACTGAGTGCATTGAAAATCTGTCTCTGTCTCTCTCTCTCTCTATTTTCTTTTCACTCCCTAAGTAGTTACATCCTATTCTCTGATAGAAACAGAATCATCTCTTAGGCAGAAACAAAGTCCTCTCTATTTTAGTGAATGTCAAATGAGGCAAAAGAAGAGTTACATAATTTAGTAGAAATTGAAACTAAATTTTCCTTTAATATTTTTCTAGATAATCTGAATTGAAAAAGCAATTGCAACTTTACACTGCATTACATTTTTGTGAACACATTAAAGTGGATCTCATCTACTCACTATTCCAGAGTCTGTTTATGAAGTTGTATGTGTATGAAGGCTGGAATGGAGTACATAACAGGAAAGAGAGGGAATTGCTGTTTTTAAGTCTATTTGGTTTCAGTAGACTTATACACATTTGGAAAGTTGGATAGTGAAAGAAATGTTTCACAACATGATCCAATACGTAAGTCAGAATCATCTGACTTAAATTTTTCTGGGTGTCAGCCCCAAGCAGTCTTCAAATTGATTACAATTTAGGGTTGTGTAAGACTTCATGACAATTGGTTAGGTTTTGATTCAGAGGAGTAACAGAGTTAACTATATTTAAAAATTTCGTTAACATTTACTGTCATTTGAATCAAACAAATAATGGACACCTGTAAACTATGGAAATAATCCTACTGATGAAAAAGATCTTTCTCAGCTTCCTATGGATTAATTGTTCATTTTTTTTGGTGAAGTTTTCACTTATGGGATGAATTTAAAGTTTCAGAGACACATACTAACTAACCACTGGTCCAAGTTCAGTATCAATTTATTTTTTAATATTGATAGAAAACTAGTCATTAAGTTAATTTGCTTTTTAAATGAATATGATATTATTTTCAGTATAAATTTTCAGAGTAAATTTTCTGACAATTTAAATTTTTATGTAATATTTTAAAATAGCTTTGTATGTTTATTTAATTCTCTTTCAAAAGTTACATGTGTGTTAAAACCTATTGTGATTTTTTAAAAGAGAAGGAAGTGATGAGTATTTTTAATGCTCGTGGTTCTCAATGTTAAGCTGCTCCATAGTCAACCTGGGATAGTAAAAATACCAGTGTGCCAGGAGTGATTATTGCCTGGACCCCAGATAATTGTATTGGACTCTCTGAGAGTGGGTTTGGGCATCTGTGTATATCTAACAGCTCCCCAGGTGATTGTAATTATACAGTCATGTGCTGTATAATGATGTTTTGGTCAGTGACAGACCATATATATGACAGTAGTCTCATCAGATTATAATGGAGCAGCCCTATACAGGTGTACTGTTTTTTATTTTTCACACCATATTTTCACTATATCTTTTCTATGATTAGATACACAAATACTATTGTGTTACAATTGCCTACAACACTCAGTACAATAACATGCTTTGTAGCCTAGAAGCAGTAGGCTTTACCATACAGCTTAGGTGTGTAGTTGACTATGCCATCTAGGCTAGTGTAAGTGCAATCTATTATGTTTGCACAATGACAAAATTGCCTAATGGCACATTTCTCAGAATGTATCTCTATTGTTAAGCTACACATGACTGTGTTAACAACCTACAATGTTCATAATCTTTTTTTTTTTTTATGGGATGTGATTCTCCTTTCATTTGTAAAGTGATACAAATTATAATGTAGGTTTGTTTATTGAAAATTCTCCTACTAACCCCCTCTTCCATACTCTACCACCATCTAAGTTATGGGAAAACTCTCTTCTCCCCGAGATCGTCAATGCCTACCTCCCGACTCTCATTTGGCCCCCTCTTCCACTCTTCCTGTCCTTTTGATTCTCTCCAAATCCCTCTTCACAACTTCTCCCATGTTATGCGTGCTGCATACAAGTAGGAATTGTGGCTGTATCAATGGCTGCTTTTGTGTGGGAAAGAGAGGGGCTTAGCATGAGTCAGATGAGTCAGAGGGTGGGTGTGCAGCACAGCCAGGACCATGTGGATAAAAAGCCTCGATAGTAATGATAGTAATGATAGTAATTGCCTTAGATATATCTCCTATTTCTCATCCTTTTAAGTAATACTAAGCCTGAAAAATATTTTGCTCCTTTAACCAATAATCAACTCTCCTTTATGTATCTTTAATCTTCTAATTTGTTTTTTATTCCACCTGGGTTGGGATGATAACCATTGAAGGTAAATAAATTACATTAAAATATGTTGGATATCTTTCTAAATGTCCACTTAAGGTCACATTTCAGAAAAAAAAATTTAAATATAAACACTAACATACTGAACTACAAATAAAAATGCATAACCCTAAAATGTAAATGAAGTATTGGAGTTCAGGCAAGCAAGACCCAATTCCTTGTCTCTACACTTTGAATCCTTGAGGGCAGAAACTATATTTTATTTATATTTGCATTTCCAACATCTAGCATTATGCCAGGTTAAAATAGCTGGTAACGGCTAGTGGTATTCACATACATTTTTCTTATAATGGCAAATTCTAATTTTCTAGAGATTTGTACTTTAATCGGTGTTTATTATAAGGTAAAATTAAACACATTAATTATACAAATGTATGTAATAATAATTTTATCTTAGTTTTGAGGTTAAAGGAGAAATTCATTTCTTATTTTCCTCCCATGTATATTTGCTAACATTTTCCAAATTTTTTAAAATCATTAAATACGTATTAGTTATGGTGTCCCTGTATGGAAAAAAGATGACATCAATCAAGTTAAAATCGGAAATGTCTAATCTTGAACATGAAGAGTTCACAGTCAGTTTATACTTGACAACTAAGAAACAATGGGCTATCTCTAGAATAACAATTTGTGCATTTAAACGAAGGCTTATATGTGTGCGAGAGGCAGTTAATAGTTCAACACAGTGTTTGGTTTAGGTCACTGCTTCTCAAGGGAAAATAAAGTAGAACACGATGCATTACTTTGTCCCTTGCTTTGGTTAAATTTCAAGTATAGTTAAGAGAAGACTAGAAATTGTTAATATTAATCAAAGGGTTTGGGCTATGGATGTTAAAAAATGTTGGTAAACACATAGTTGGGCAAAGTCCTTTGGAATGTTAAGCTTTAAATTAAACACATAACACAGGGAAATGAGGGACTTGAGAAGTACAGCGACAACTTGTACATGAATTTAGATTTCATTATGTTTTTCAATAAACAATTCTTGATATTCTATGTGAAAGCACCTTATTATCTATCGTTTCTACTTAATGGCATTCTAAGTGGCTAAGAAAGTTGCTCAAAGTCACATAGCATCAACACAGTGTCAAACACGGATAATCTGACTCCAAATTCAGTGCCCTGTTCATCACAGCTCTGGACCCGTGCAGCCACTTAGGAGTATGTGAGCTAGTGCTTACTGCTAATTTACTAGAGGGACAATGGCAGTCACTTGAGAACCTACTAGTGGTTTGGTATAAATCCTTCTCAGAGTTGTCCCTGGACCAGCATTATGAACATCATTTGGGAACTTATTTGAAATGAGGCATCTGGTGTCCCGCTACAAACATAATGCATCTGAATCTGCATTTTTAACAAAATTACTATACATTTTTTTATGCACATTACAATATGAAAAGCAGTAGTGTAAAGAAGTCCAGATGTGAAATCAGGGGACCTGAATTCCATCTCAGCCCTGCCACAGACTAGCCATGGCACTTTAAGTAAGTTGTTTAATTTTTTTAGAGCATCAGTTTTTCTGTAAAATGGGATGATAATATCCATCTTAGAGAGGGTTATTGCAATGATTGTATGAGTAAAAATGCCTGAAATGTGAAACCCTGTCTCTACTAAAAATACAAAAATTAACCAGGTGTGGTGGCATGCACCTGTAATCCCAGCTACTCAGGAGGCTGAGGCAGGAGAATCGCTTGAACCCGGGAGGCAGAGCTTGCAGTGAGCTGAGATTACACCACTGCACTCCAGCCTGGGTGACAGAGCAAGACCCCATCTTAAAACAAACAACAGCAACAACAACAACAACAAAATGCCTGGAACCCAAGAGGAGTTTAAGAAATGCGTACTGAATTCATATGCAAATCCACAGATTATAATGAAACAGCTTAGGCACTCAGAGAATTCAGTGAACCCCTAAATTTCTGATTATGTTGCACCAAAGAAATACCTGTGCTTGAATTTATTTAAATTAAGCTTTCTAAGATATCCACATTTTTGTGCTCTAGAGAGTTGCAACAGTTATTCTCAGCAGAGCAATTACAGGTGAGGCCACCCTATAATGAGATATCTTTTCTACTTTATTAAATAAACCCCCTTGAATGGGCTCCAAAATGGACCTGTCTTGTACCAAATTCCATTATCTTGGAAGTAATCTCATAAGAAGGCCCCGGTGTGGGTTCAATCATGTTGGATACCTAACATTTACCATAAAGAATGTGTTCTAGAACAGTGATTCCCAAAAGCTTGTTCTCAGACCAATGCTTTACCGATCCAAGGGAAAATAAAAAATAAAGACAACATAGCTTTTCATAAAATTAAAATATAACTATTTTTAAAATATCCTTCATTTTGAGAGTATGACCTTTCTGTTTCTTTTTATCTTTCCTTCTAACTTTTATGGATGAAACTGCTCCATATTTTATGATTCAATGGTGGTAATAGATGGTAATTTTTGTAATGTTCTTGTACAACACAAATGCAATGTCAACCCACTCTCCCCCTACACACACTTAAAACATTTTTTATGGATCCCTGAAATGCGAAAATTCTGAACTATTGTTATAGAAACACCTGCTTAAGAGGAAATTCTTTTCTATAAAATCAATGTTGGACATACAACATTTTAAATTATACAATATAGGGACCAAACTACAAAGCGTTAATTGGAGGGCAAATCTGTTCTGTGTAGGCATGTAGGCATATCACAGAGTGTAGTGCTCCTCAAACTGCAACGTGCATAAGGACCATCTGGAATTTGTTAAAATACAGATTATGATTCTGCAGGTGTGGCAAGGTCTGGAATTTTGTATTTCCAACCAGCTCACACTTAGAGTAGCAAAAGCACACTGGTGAGCCCTGAAGCCAGATAACCAGATCCTGAATCCACCTCCTCTAGTTTTTGACCCTTGAGCGAGTTACTTAACCTGTCCACCCTTGGTTTTCTCATTAGTAACACAATAATACCAGCACTATCTCACTGGCTTGTTGTGAGAATAAAATGGAATAATGAATGTAAATAATCCCAGAATGTAAAATATAGTACCTGACACATATAAAGAGCTCCATAAATGTGAGTTATTACTTTAACTTCACAGACCAGTGACTGGAGCGCCAAGATATTAAAAAAAGATTAGCACCTCAAGGGTCTGCTGCATGATGAAATCGGAGGAAGTGAAAGTTCTGGTTGGTAATGGATGGGTCTTGTTCTGTCTTCTTTGATGGGTTGAGTAGGATTGTTTGAAGCTGTGAATCTTAAAGGATACATATAGATTTGTTCTAATTCAGAAGGTGGAAGCCTCTTAATTATTAGGATCCTATGATTAAGATTGAAATGGTGGTATTGTCTAAGTTGCATGCTCGGAAGTTAGAAAAATTTCTTTGACTGTTGTTCCAATAAGTGACAAAAAATATGATTACTACATCTTCTGTCCTTTCTGTATTCCTAATTTATTAATCTCTTCCTACTTTTTGTTGACAGCCAAGCAATTTATTACATAGTAGTATGTCTTACTTAATATGCAAATACAACTATATGAGGCAGTCATATTTTTTTTAAATAGAATCCTTACTGTTTTTGTAGTGGGGAAATTTGTATAGCTGTCTTTTAAAAATTGCAGGGAATAGTATCTAGGCACGACGATATAAAGTAATGTGAATTTTGTATTTTTATCTTCAGCTTACACCTTTTGCCCTTATTGGTTTAGCTTCTGGTGTGAATACAAACATAAGAGCATATGATGACTGTTTTTAATAAAACTTGAGAAAGATTGATGAGGTGGTCATAGAGCTAAGGACCAATTTTACCCATATAACTGATTCACCTTTATACAGTAAAAAGAAAGCATGCAAAAATAAGTTATTTCATTAAGCATGTTTACATAAATGCCTGCTATGTTACAAAATCCTAAAAGACTAAAGTTGACTGTTTTTGGAAGTTAAACTGTTGTCTTCTGAATCATTGCATACCATTTGACCTTAATCATTATAAAATGTTTTCATAAATATAGCTATCTAGTGACTATGTTATGAAAATAAAAGGAGTTAGTACTTTGTCAAGAACACAAAGGAAACTAACACATAAACAGAATATTCCAGTGGTTTTATTAGATGCATTGGAAGTTATTATGTCACTTAATAAATATTTAAATGCCTCCAGGGCCTTCGCTCAGTTCTTACTTTTCTGTTTCTTTTTTGTGGCCTCACCTTTAATCACAGCCAGTCCTCTACATGCGCTTACAGCTGACTTCGCACCACATATTTGGCAACCATTCTAAATGTCTTTGCTGGGCACGGTGGTTCATGCCTGTAATCCCAGCACTTGAGAGGCAAGGCGGGTGGATCACCTGATGTCAGGAGTTCAAGACCAGCCTGGTCAACATGATGAAACCCTGTCTCTACTGACAATACAAAAATAGCCAGGCATGGTGGTGGGCGTCTGTAATCCCAGCTGCTCGGGAGGCTGAGGCAGGAGAATTGCTTGAACGTGGAAGTCGGAGGTTGCAGTGAGCTGAGATCACGGTACTCACTCCAGCCTGGGCCACAGAGCAAGACTCCGTCTCAAAAAAAAAAAAAAAAAAAGTCTCATAACACTTTCCTTGTAGCAAGCCTTCTATGGGAGAGATGCTACTTATCCTTCAATACCTATTTTCTCCTTCTTTCTCAGTAATAGAACTTCTGAATGTTAGCGCCATCTGGAATAAAGACCGTATTTCTCAGCCTCCCTTGCAGCTATGTGTGGCCACATGACCAAATTTTGGTTAATGGGAAAAAAATGAAAATGGTGTGCTCGTGGAGACACTGTGTGCCTCTCTCTTTCCTTTTTCTCATTTTTGACTGGCTAGAATGTGTATTTGATGATACCAGCAGGAACGGTTATTTTGGATCATGAAGTCAAGGTCACTTCTTAGGAAAGGAGATATAACCTGGCACCCTGACCATCATATCATACCAGCCTTTGGCTACCCACTTTTATGTATGAGACAAATAAACTTCTACCTTCCTTCAGACACTTATTTTGCAGCCAAACCTAACCCTAATGTATCCACACTCGAATACTTGCTGCTACATCTATCAAGTGTGATCAATATCATTATGCCTTGGCCTCTATCGTCCATCCTACCTTATTCAAAGCCATTTTAGGACTTAAGGAAAAGGGAGAGATGCCTTAAATGAAATGTGAGAGCACTCACATTTAATAAGGTTAAATTTAGAAGTTAAATTCGGAAAAAAAAAGAAAGTCTAAAAAGGCTACAAATCTTTTCCATTCCCAGTAGCTTTGTTTTATTGAGACATTCTAGCTAAGATTTCAAAGTTAACTCCCCAGATAATCGGTCAAAAGGTAGGCCAGATGTCTAAGCTAAGTTTTGATTTCAAAATAATTATTTTTGTTAATTATCAGTAATTAGTGTCAGCATCCAAAACTTTCCTTAAAACCCTGGGAGAGAGAAAGAAAACAGGAGAGAGAAAAAAAGAGGAAGTGGGGAAGGAGACAGAGAGAAACACAAACATTATACAATACAATTATATTTTAGGATTAACAAAACCTGATTCAAGTTTTATAATTGTGAATACTGGATTTTATGGAAAAGTGGGTATTTTCTTTCATTTAACACAGATGTCTTTTGCTTTTACCTAGACTTAATTTGAAGCTTTAACAGTAGCTAAGAAACGATGCCTTTCTTTTTTCTTGCCAGAATGATTATTTTTCTTTATCTATAAAATTTATACCTTTAACCCTCCCTGCACCGGGAAAATAAATTTCAGTTGAAGATGGCTCTGGCAGAACTGCCTGGGGTTCTTCGTAGAGTCTTTCATTAGCATCCTTTTCTTAGATGGAGGCTGCAGAGCTTTAGCTCAAAAGACTGTTCAAAAGAACAGAGGATTCTTTTGGTGGTTTGTGGATAATACGGACTTTTCAGCACTTATTAGGTAGCTTAGAAGTTTACATAGTGCATCACACTTCCCTTACTTGTGTAGATGACCCTTTATGCGAGCAGAAATATTTATAGATGCATCTATTTGTGTGCTACCTAATTACTTCATATCTACTCAGCTCTGCTTTTGTACTTAGCGCCTTTTTAAATATTTAGGGGCACCCTTTGTCTGGTGTCACCTATTAATCATTCATTGTAGTTGTAGTCATTTTAACCTGCAACTAACAATGAAAATAATACTTTACTCTTTAAATTTCACCACTTTCACGACAACATCTCACATTTGACTCCTGCTCACTCTCATTGCCCATGGTCAATTACTCTTTTCAGTATTTTTCTTTTCTTCTTCTTTTTTTTTTTTTTTTTTTTTTTGAGACAGAGTTTTACTCTGTTGCCCAGCCTGGAGTGCAGTGGTGTAATTATAGCTCATTGCACTCTCGAACTCCTGGGCTGAAGAGATCCTTTCAGCCTCCTGAATAGCTAGGAGTACAGATGTGTGCCACTATGCCTAGCTAATTTTTACATTTTGTGGAGACACGGTCTCACTATGTTACCCAGGCTGGTCCGGAATTTCTGGCCTCACGTGATCCTTTCACCTTGGCTTCCCAAAGTGCTGGGACTACAGGTGTGAGTCACCATGCCAGGACTTTATGGCATCTTTATTTAAATGTTTACTGGTTTGTCTTCCTCACCAGATGGTTAGAGGGAAGGAACCATGTCTTCATTCATTTCTTTTTAAATATCTCCAGTGCCCAGCAGGCGTATATAGTATGCATTGACATGTTTTTTGTAAGATAGTTTTGTAAAATAAAATACTACATATGCACTCATCAATATAACAAGACCAATGGTGCATACACTTTGGTCCTTCTATGGGTACAGTATGTCATGAGCTAGTATAATTTTCCTACTACCTATTTTGTGTTTTAGTAGTGATTCTGAAGTTTATTTTAGTCCATGGGCTATTTTTGAATGCCAAGATAGTCACAGACTTACCTGTTTACAGATAGGAAGATAATTATTCATAAAGATCACTAGAATGGGGAGGAAAATAAAGTTTGATGGTAAAGTCAAATGGTGTTATTTTGTTTGTAATAAGTATCATGTATAAATTATAAGCACATGCTAAAAAGTAAAGATGGTTATGCTTAATCATGAGGATACTACATATCAAAAGTGGACAATTCATATACTCATTAACTGCCTATTTCTAGAGAATCTATATTCTACCCACCACCATTGTACTAAAACTTTATGGCTTTTATAGGTGTACATCTAAATGAAGAAACCAACCACATTTTAAAAATATATCACCATTCACTTCAGGGTTTGTAAAAAGTATGAGGTGTGCTTTTGGGGTTGTTTCTATATATCAGGTGCACACAGGCATATTAATTTGCAGGCATAGCTTATTTATTTGCTTTATGTAAACGGGGAACTGCAAAATCCTGATATAATTAAATATCCTCACCTCATGATCTCTGTTTATTACAGTATGGTCAGAACCCCTCAATGTAATTGCAACTTTCCATTTCATAGCTTCCTGTCACCAATCTATATTTTCTTTAATCCCATACCTCAAGTGCTGTTCTGAATTGTCCTGCTGCCAAGGCGTATTTCTTTTGTCTATAGCAAGAGCTGGCATCCTTTAAGGCTACCTGAAGCCATTTGTCAATCTGAGGCAGAAAGCTGAAATTAGGTACACTCAAAGGGTCTACTATTTCAGCAACTCGGCAGGTTGGCTGACTCCCAGTAGACATGAAGGACTCTACAAACTCATAGCGAACACCCACTTCATCAATGTAGACCAACTTCATTTCCACATCCATTATGTTCTTTAAGGGGATGTGAGGCAGAGGCATGGTGATTAACTGATTGTCAAGTTCTATTATCTTTGCCTCTTTCTTTCTAGTTGGCTTTTCTTCACCTTCTGCCTTCCGTTTAAAGGCTGCTTTCTCTAAATCATTGCTTTGTTTTTCTTTGACGCTCTTTGTCATTTTTATTCTTTCAAGTGTGATTTCTACCTGTTTACCTCCACAGTTTTTCTTAATCTCTTGTGTCATTTCCAGGATGTTAGGTGGGTGTGCTAAGGTGGACATTTTCTTGCTTGTGTTTATCTTTGGAACAAGCTGATCATGATAGATCCTATTCACTGCATTCTCCAAACTCCTACTGCTTCCTGCATCCATTGATCCTGCCCAAAACTCCTGCAGGGGCTAGAAAAAGGAAAGTAATTAAGGCAATATTTTGAATTCCAGTGGTTTAGACTATAGTCAAATTCATTTTAAACACTATTTTATTCATTATTAGTATTTGTTGCCTTGTAAGTAAAACTGTATTTACATCATCTACTGACTATTTTAATAGAGGAATATATGTGTCAGTCTCAAAACTCACCAAGATAAGAATTTGTTGTAAACACATCTAGACATTGTCTTAAAAAATAATCCTTCATGGCTGAACAACATTGAATGAATACATTAATGGGGTACCCAAACTCATTGAATAGGAAAATTTTATACATAGCCACTGAGACAAGAAAAGCCAAAGTAAATCTATCTCAATATTAATTTCCTCAGAAAGGCAGGTGGTCTAGAACTCAGTATAAAATACATTACTCACCTGAATAATAGACTTGGGAGTCTAAAGAAACCCCAGCTGCTTTCTCTGAAAATCTTCCAAAAAATGTGAGCACAATCTTTCCTAAATTTGTTTCTTTTATTACTAATGAAAATCTCATGTTTAAAAAGCTCATAGACAACTACTGTTCACAACAGGCTTTAAAGAAGAAGAGTATGACCTTCAGCCTTACACAAATGTGAGCCATAGTCTATCTTTAGTCTACCGTATTAATATATTTGCAGTAATGGTATCAACAATGTACATTATGTAGAGATGAGATATTTTCCTAAAATATTAATGCTCAGAATATATAACTAATAGACTTTTGATTCCAAGATTCTGCATGTTATGTGCTTCTAGATTTGTTTCAAAAAATCAAGTGTTCTAAGATATAATAATTATTTAGTATGGTTGGTTCCTGACTTTTAGGACTCTTTCTTTTTACCTATCACATTCTATTCTGGAAACAACTTTGTGGAGTAAATAGGGACAGGGACCACATTTTGCAAAGAAACTAAGCGATAGAGGGATTAAGTTCCTTCTCCAAGGTCACATTGGTTGGTCATTAGCAAAATCTACCCATTCAGCTTGCTATTACCTTCGTAGGACTGCCATTCGCTAACCCCTAGCCTGGGATACTTCCTCTATAACATGATGTTCTTTAGTATAGCTAATAGACATAGCTTGGACCACAAAGATAGGAGAAAAATGTGAGAAAGAAGGGCTGCACATAATAAGATAACAATGAGATAAAAGCTAACACTTGTGCTTTTATCGTCAAGGTCAGTGTTCGACTCAAGATAAAAATCATGAGTCACTTCTCAAAACTTACTAATGTTGTTGATTATTTTGATTTGTTTGTTTGGAAGACAGTAGTTTGCCAAAGAAGACCCTTAAAACCAAACACCGCATGTTCTCACTCATAAGTGGGAGTTGAACAGTGAGAACAAATGAACACAGGGAGGGGAACATCACCTACGGGGCCTGCGGGGAGGTCGGGGGAAAGGGGAAGGAGAGCATTAGGACAAATACCTAATGCATGGGGGCCTTAAAACCTAGATGATGGGTTCATAGCTGCAGCAAACCACCATGGTACATGTATACCTATGTAACAAACCTGCACGTTCTGCACATGTATCCCAGAACTTAAACAAATAAACAAACAAAGAGCATCCTGAACTGTGACCCATTAGATTTTTAAGTAAAGGAAGACCCATAACTGTTCCTATGGCTCTAACCTTTGAAGTACTTTCTCCCTCTGTACCATTGGACACATATGTCATCAGAAAAGGTTTACGGTCATACATGGACATATCAAAAGATCTACCTTGATGGTCTTTGTTATCTCATAAGAATGACTGAATTCTGCCGGGCGCGGTGGCTCAAGTCTGTAATCCCAGCACTTTGGGAGGCCGAGATGGGCGGATCACAAGGTTAGGAGATTGAGACCATCCTGGCTAACACGGGTGAAAACCCATCTCTACTAAAAAATACAAAAAACTAGCCGGGCGAGGTGGCGGGCGCCTGTAGTCCCAGCTACTCGGGAGGCTGAGGCAGGAGAATGGCGTAAACCCGGGAGGCGGAGCTTGCAGTGAGCTGAGATCCGGCCACTGCACTCCAGTCTGGGCGACAGAGCGAGACTCTGCCTCAAAAACAAAAAAACAAAAAAACAAAAAAAGAATGACTGAATTCCAATAATTCTAATAATAGCTATCTTGTTTATTGATTTGTAAAAGCTGAGTCCTAGAATATTTCCCTAATGATTCATAATGACACAGTAGAGTTGTGTTTCTGTAGGATAAAACATCTAAGTTTGAAATTTTTACCAGCAGGTGTTATGTTTGGTATTGAAGATCAGCATGACTGAATCACAGGCCCCACCAACAGCTTCACTTTGGGCAAGACCCTGTTTCCTTTTCATCTCTTAGAAACATTGCTGGTCAGGCATAGTGGCTCATGCCTGTAATCCCAGCATTTTGGGAGGCCGAGGCAGGTGGATCATCTGAGGTCAAGAGTTCGAAACCAGCCTGACCAACATGGTGAAACCATATCTTTACTAAAAATACAAAATTAGCCGGGCGTGGTGGCACATACCTGTAGTCCCAACTACTCGGGAGGCTGAGGCAGGAGAATCACTTGAACCCGGGAGACGGAGGTTGCAGTGCGCCGAGATCATGCCATTGCACTCCAGCCTGGACAACAAGAGTGAAACTCCGTCTCAAAAAAAAAAAAAAAAAGAAAGAAAAAAGAAAAGAAAAAGACATTGCTGGCATCCAACATCTTTTGGACTGCTAATGTGGCTACTCAGAGCAGCAAGGGGAAAACAGTCTTGGCCATCTCTTTATCTTTTGTTTGCTCTTGTGCCACATCTACATATGATTTGGATTGAGTAAAAATAAACTTCAGTCCTTCAGTTAAGATCTCTGTTGAATGAACACTCCAGATATGCATCTATACCATTAAGTTTCTTTTGGTAGCAGAGATGCTGTTCTTGAAACTTGTTTAAAGCTCAAAATACCTGGTTTTAAGGGTTTCTGGTTCATTTTAATTTCCACAGTAGGCTGTTAAAAATATAAACAGGAAACATTGGTTTGTGAGCTGTTCCAACATTTTCATGATACCTCCCCCAGGTATCTTATCTATTGAAACTCTCTCTACTTCAAGCACTAGAGGCTAAAATGTACCAGAATATCTGTAGTTGGTTGTCATTAACCAACTACAACCTAAAATGTTGTAAAAGCATCTACAGCAGCATTACCTATCTCTGCTGTATTTATTTCACATATAAATGCATATAACACATATAAATGCTTAAAATTATCTTTATAGCCATTTCTTCTAAAGAATAATTGTTCTCTCTCTCTGCCTCCCTCTCTCCATTTCCCTCCCTCCCGTGCTCCTTTCCTTTGCCTATTTTCCTCCAAACTCCTCCCACTCCAATTCTCTTCCCAGATGTCCCTCACCCCAAGCCTTTTTCTTTCTGCAAGAAGGAAGGTTTTATTGTTTTTAAGAAATAGGATTCTGAGTACTTCTGCATTAGTCTTTAAACGGCTCTATAGAAATCATCATTTTGGTCTTCAGTGCATTTTTATACAAGAAAAAATAACGGGGAAAAAGTATATAAGGTGTACCTAGAGCACTCGGAATAAATATGTAAGCAAATGTTTCAGACATCTGAAAGATCAATTATTCCCAATATATATATAAGAAACTAATTCAGGTTCCCTCCCAAATTCAGAATAAATACCTGAATATCTGAAAGTATCATAAATGCACAGGCTGAAAAAGCATGGCCAAATTCAACCATTATTTTTCAGGGCTGGTTGAAAATCAGATGACTTTATTTCAACCTGTGTTTTTTATTTATTTATTTATTTATTTATTTATTTATTTATTTATTTATTTATTTTTTGAGACAGAGTCTAACTCTGTTGCCCAGGCTGGAGTGCAGTGGCGTGATCTCGGCTCACTGCAAGCTCCGCCTCCCAGGTTCACATCATTCTCCTGCCTCAGTCTCCCTAGTAGCTGGGGCTACAGGTGCCCACCACCATACCCAGCTAATTTTTTTGTATTTTTAGTGGAGATGGGGTTTCACTGTGTTTTTTTTTGTTGTTGTTGTTTGTTTGTTTATAAAAATTGTCACACATGTACAGAAGAGTTACGAACTGCTGCTATGGCTTCTTTAAAAATTATAAAACTCTATTTAAATAATCTGGGATTTGAGGCCTTTTACCACTTCACTCAATGTGTGTTTTCAGCCTTATTTAGCACTCCTCCTATAAACTACTCTGAAGTCAAGCTGAACATTTTGTTAATTCCAAAAGACGTTCATTTTCAGTCTGTCAACTAAGAATTCCCCAATTTCCTATTTCCACTTCATTCTACCTGACCAAACCTACCAAGGAGTTATCCATTTTTACCTCCTCTGAATAATACCAATGGCATTTATAGCACTTATTTTTTATTTTTTATGTCACAGTTATTCCTGAATGATTTTTTCTTCCAATAAGCTTCCTAAAAGCAGAAATATACTTTACTCTTCTTGACATTAATTCAGTGCTTTGCATAGAGTAGGCATTCAATAGATGTTGATCAATATGAATGCTGTGAATCAACAGCTAATTTACACATTCTTATTTAAGAGAAAGAAAATTGGATTTTTTTAAAAAAAGGTACAGACTATAACTTTGAAAAAGTTGTTTCTGAGAAATATTTCTGGATTTATGTTTTGTTTTAAATTTCATCTTGGGTAAAGTACATTTTCTTCTTTGATAGTTCAAGTGAATCATGTACCAACTAGATTTAAACTATCAACCTCTTCACTTTTTTTTAGTAGTCAAGTTGATTAACATGACATTAGTCAGTGTTTCTGAGACACTGAGCTACACTTTAACCATTACTTCAATAAAAATAATTTCAGAGAAAACCATTAGACAACCATTATGTATGTCAAAGAAGTATTTGTTGATAACATTTTGTAAAAATGCTCATTCTTTAATTTAGAAGACAGCACTGTAAAATTGATTGCCTCATAGAAATATGCCTTTACAAAATCTTTAGCAAATATTGACATGAAACATGGGAACAATCTCCAAGGTTTTATAATAAATACAAGTACAAGAAACAAAGAGAAGTTAATGTTCAATCATTTCCAGTGGGTAACCATTTTAAATGTATTCAGTGGATTTTCAACACATTTATGTTTTTTTCTTCAACTATTTCATCAAGTGTTCTGTTCTATGTGGGAGTTTCTATTGCTTCATAGATTTAATCAGTGGTTTACATGGCTATTAGTACCACAGCTTATTTATTAAATTTTTGATTGAAATAGGCAGCTCAAACATGGGCAATTCAGCAAAAGAGAATCCTTAAAAATGTGCTCTCTGAAACATTCGACATCACAGTTGCTATGGTTTTCTTTCTTTAAAAAAAAAAAAAAAATCTAATTTTAACTTGCTGTTAAATGTAACCAGTGAGACATTATGAGAAAAAACACCTTGTTAGTCTACCAGTTCTTTTAACTGTTTTAAAAAACACACTACAAAATATTACTTCAATCCAACAATCATTTATTGAGCACCTACTATGAGCAAGGTGCTGTGCTAGGGAATATGAGGGACACTAAAGATGACTGAGACAAGGGTCTTGGCATTGTAGTGCTCATAGCTAGGAGTGGAGGTGGAGGATGAAAAGAGGAGATGTTGTTTATTAGACTGTGAACTGCTGGAGAGACAGAAATGTATCATAATCCTTTTTCTATATTGATGTGTAGTTTCTTCAGAGCCTGGAACATAATAGACCCTTAATGTATGTTTGTTGTTAGAATGAATGTGTGGCTGAGTTACCATATTCTACATTATATGGTAGCAATAATAGACATACTTCTGTAGGAACATGGGACTGATGCAGTTTCAAGATATTTGGGAAAGCTTTTTAGAAGAGGGACAAGTGTCCCTATGCAAGTAGTTGCTCTTCTCTATTATCTGAGAACCCTCAAGAAATGGTACGTTATTATTGGAAGGTGGAGGGAAATTTGCCTTACAATGTTTTTTAAGAACTGCAAAATAAAACAAACCATCCAGTGTTATATCCATAATAATAACAATCAACAGGTACTCTCAGTTTATGAAGTGGTCTTGCTGGATTAACCCATTTGTTTCTCACAACTACTCTTTTGCATAAATATTTTTAGCCATATTTTCATAATAAAGAAACCAAGAGGTTAAACAACTTGAAAGACATTACCAGGACAGTTTACCAAACCTGACTTGAACCCAGCATGTCAAATTCCATGCTTTTTAGATAATAGGATAATATAGTCTTCTGCATTGCACCCCCAGTTATTTGGGGTTTGTACTTTCCTTACTTTAAAAGTTTTTTTTTTTTTTTTTAACTTAATAACAAGATATTTGACTTTACTGCTGTTTTACTGGGTGGGACTCCCTCTAAAATGATAACAAAACAAACTAGCAATTTATAAGTTAACTTGAATATGTGAACCAAATTTGTTAAGAAAGGTATTAGATTTTTTTTTTTTTTGAAACAGAGTTTCACTATTGTCACCCAGGCTGGACTGCAATGGCGTGATCTCAGCTCACTGCAACCTCTGCCTTCCAGGTTCAAGTGATTCTCCTGCCTCAACCTCCCAAGTATCTGGGATTACAGGCCCCAACCACCATGCCCAGCTAATTTTTGTTTTTTTAAGAGATACGGGATTTCGCCCTGTTGGCCAGGCTGATCTTGAACT
Organism: Rhinopithecus roxellana; assembly: GCF_007565055.1. Classification (NCBI taxonomy): domain Eukaryota; kingdom Metazoa; phylum Chordata; class Mammalia; order Primates; family Cercopithecidae; genus Rhinopithecus; species Rhinopithecus roxellana. Next base: position 114,990,179 of record NC_044549.1, on the reverse strand, counting down.
CCTGACCTCAGGTAACCCACCTGCCTCAGCCTCCCAAAGTGCTTGGATTACAGATGTGAGCCACCACGCCCAGGCTGGTATCAGATTTTTAGTATTTTTAAAGATCTGTAGCTGTGAATGTAATTATGGCCCTGCTATATTGTAGCCATCATTAGATTCAGGAAAAAAACAATGTGGACATAAAACTTCTACATGAATAGATTGCAGGAATTCAGATTTAAAATTGCCAAGCCATTTGCTGATCACTAAGCCATCAAATGAGGAAAATGGCCTCAAAGCAACTGTACTTCTTTGTGTCTCAAACACTGTGAACATTTGTCATGTTGGATCAGAGGGAGCTTTAGAAGGGAGATTTTATCATGATATTAAGTAGTGGAAAGAGCATTTGGTTTGGAACTGCAAGAAAGGTTTAAGTTCTCTTTTATTATTTATTATTTGCATGTTGTAGGACAAATAATACAACCTCCCTAAACTTTCTTTCCCTTCTCTGGAAATTGGGAATGATCAGATACATGAGAATCATGTGAGAATCAAATGAGATGATCTATGTAAGAGAAGTTGCACTTAGTAAGAGAAGAGGTTTGGTAATTCCACAAGCAGCTCCTTGAATGAAAATGCCTTGGCTCTTTCCAAGGTTAATTCCTTTTGTTTGGATCCTGTCCCTCCATCCTCTCAATGACTTTGCTGCTGCAGTTTTCATCTTTCCATACCACCTCTTCTTCTGTTATTGGACTGATCCTGTTGATGCCTGTGCTGATGTAGCAGCCCTTTTAAGAAAAACAACAACAAAAAACTCCCTTGACTTTCGTATTGCCAAATTCGGTGGTCACCCCTAGGCTCACATGTGCCAGATCTTGTAACAGCAGTCTTCACAGTTGACACTCTCTGTTTAATGGAATACTTTCTTCTCACTTTGTATGACACCATCCTCCAATTACTTCACTCACCACTCATTCTCAGTATCCTAGATTGGCTCTTACTTTTCTCTTCCACTAAGAGCTCACCTGGAGCCCCTTCTTTTCTCCAGCTACATTCTCTCCTCAGGTGATTTTGTCCAGTTCTATGGTTTCAAATACCATCACACACCTAACTACCCGTGTTACACCTCTAGTCCTTATATCATCCTAAAACATCAAAATTGTGTACTCCACTGTCTATGTCACATCTCCGCTTGGATTATCTAATATACATCTTAAATAATCTAATGCATCTTAACAATACCAAACATACATCTTAACAATACCAAAACAGATCTCTTAATTCTCATTCCCTAAAATTGTCCCTGTCTCAGTCTTCCCATCCCAGTCCATACCAACCACATCCCTCCAATTGACCAAGACAGAGCTTTACAAGTTATCCTTTATTCCTCTCTGTCACTTAATCCCTATCTTACAGTCCATCATTTGGTCCTGTTGACTCTCCTTCCAAGGTCTGCCTCTTTCCATATGTATGATCAATACCCTCCTCCAGGGCCCATGATCTCCTCTCTAGATTATTGCAGTTGCTCCTCACACAGCAACTCAAGTCATCCTTTTAAATGAAAATCAGCTCCCACCTCATTCTTACTAAGACCTTTTAGTGGCTGCCCGTAACACCTAGAATAGAATACAGTCTCTGATGCCTCTGCCTCCTTTGAAAACTCATCACATATCTTTCCTCCTTGGTCTACTATGTTCCAGCCACCTGGCATTCCTTCTGTTCTGCTAATTTGACAAGTTCATTCCCAACTCAGAACCTTTGCACTGGTTTGGCCAGAATATTCTTTCCACTGTGATTTTTATGTTATTCAGATCATAGCTTAAATATTTGTTTGCAAAGAAGCCTTCTCTGATGAACTAGAGTAATCAGCCCTACCAAGGTGTGTAGGTGTTTTATGTCTCTCCATGCCACTCATCATAGTGGTATTTACTTGTCCGCATTTCATTCATATTTATATTCCCCCACCAGAATGTGAGAGACTGCACTGTGTGTACTTAGTTCACTGCTATATACTCAGAATGTGCTCAACATGCAGTAAGTATCTGTTGACTGGAAAAAGTGATGATGGTATCTTATTATACAATTAATGAAACATTAAAAAGTATCTTTTTGTTGTTGTTATTGCATCACTTTACAAAAGCTGAAAATTAGGCAGTCACCTAAATGTAAGTTAGATTTTTACAAATTGGCTTCAAAATGGAAAGCTTCTCTAGGCACTGTAGCATCCTGACTCTTTCTTTTTTCTTATTTTTGTGGTTTGTTACTCTAAGTCAACAATATTTATGATGTATCTACCCTGGTCTTTTTTATTTTAGTCTTTGTTAGGGAGTAAATAATTTCTTTTATTCTTTGTTGACATACAGCATGGCTTATTCAGAACCAGAACCGTCAGAAAAATCAGTCTCTTTTTTGGAGAAATGATAATTGTACAACTTGCTATCCTTATAAGTGTGGTCCACGAGGACTCAATTGTATTTCTTCGAAATACTTAACACAATTTGTAAAAACAATAACTCATTTGCTGTGGCAGGAATATGGAAGTAGAGGAAGTAATGTTTCAGTGTACTTTAGAGACCTTTGGCTACATTTCTTCTTGAAACATAAATGCAATCAGCTTGCCAAATTCATGAGCATCCTGAGACAAAGTTCAAATCTGCTTCTCTTTCTTTGCAAACACTGCTCTGTCTTCCTGTAAAAGTGATCCAAGTTTCTATCTACATAAGAGAGTAGATAGATGTGTAAAGAAAAAGTAATTTCATTTAACTTTGGTCAACTCTTTAATTCTTTTTAGAAAGTTCTTTATTCTTAGACTTTCACATTTGGTTTCTTAAACTATAACTCAGTATTGTAGAAGTATAGAGATGAAGAATCTTTCAAAATACTCTAGTCTCTTTATTTTGCAGATGAAGAAATAGAGCCTTAGGCAGGTGAAATGACCTGTTTATGGTCACATAATAAATCAGTACTTTTAACCACATCTTGCAGCTCTTTCAGAATTCTCTCTACCTTACTCCACTGCCTCCCACTACAATACACAAGGTAAATTGTTGTCACAATTTCCCAATGAAGAAACATGTTGGACAGTTCAGTGCTTTGTTTGCAGATATCCGCAAAATTAATGGACAGTAGCTATGAAGATTTCTTCTTTTGAACCACCCTTCAATTTAGTTAATTGTTCTGAAACATGTTTTAAAGGTAAAGCTACTGAGAGGTGGGAAGTGCATCTTTTAAAAAATTCACAAGTTTTTATTTAAATCAATTTTAAGTTTACAGAAAAGTTGTACGAATATCAAGAACTCAAAATTGTGCTTTACCAATTTTAAACCTCTTGGTCACATTTATAATTCTCTTTCCCTAATGTGTGTGTGTGTGTGTATGCATGTATGTGCGTGTGCACATGCAGAAATGTATAAAACATAAAACATTTGTATTATTTTTGCGAAGCTGTTTGAAAGTAAGTTGTGTACATCAAGCCTCATTACCCCTTAAATGTTCAGTGCCCATTTCCTAAGACTGAGGATATTTCATTACTGTAACATAATACAGTTATCAAATCCAGGATATTAACACTGATATGATACTATTGTCTAATCTTCAGTCCCTATCCCTATTTTGTCTATTTTGTCAGTTGTCTCAATAATGTCCTGTTAGGACTTTTTTTTCTCCGGGATAATGTATTGTATGTAGTTGTCACATCTCTTTAGCCTCTTTTACTCTGGAATAGTTCTTTCTTCAGATTTTTTCTATCTTCCTTGACATAGTCAATTTTGAAGAGTACAAACCAGCTATTTTACAGAATCTACCTCAATTTGGAGTTTTCTGATACTTCCTCATGATTAGATTCAGGTTAAGCAGCCTCAGCCAGAATACTACAGAATGAATGTGTGTGTTTCTCAGGGTATCACATTTGGAGGCATACAACGTCTGCTTACTTTTCTTTGGTAATGTCAATTTTGATCACCTGGTCAAGATGTTATCTAGTTTTTCCAGAGTATAGTTACAGATTTTTCCCCATGTAACTTACATGCAATCTGTAGGAAGACACTTTGAGACCACGCAATTTCCTGCTTCCTCATCAAACTTTCCTCCCTCAATTTAGCATCCACTGATGATTCTTGTCTGAACCAATCTAAACTATGACGACTGCAAAATGGCGATTTTTCCTTTCCTTTTTTTTTTTTTTTTTTTTTTTGAGACGGAGTCTCGCTCTGTCGCCCAGGCTGGAGTGCAGTGGCCGGATCTCAGCTCACTGCAAGCTCTGCCTCCCGGGTTTATGCCATTCTCCTGCCTCAGCCTCCCGAGTAGCTGGGACTACAGGCGCCCGCCACCTCGCCCGGCTAGATTTTTGTATTTTTTTTTTAGTAGAGACGGGGTTTCACCGTGTTCGCCAGGATGGTCTCGATCTCCTGACCTCGTGATCCACCCGTCTCGGCCTCCCAAAGTGCTGGGATTACAGGCTTGAGCCACCGCGCCCGGCCGATTTTTCCTTTCCTAACTCATGACATCATAAGAGTACTCAGATGGAGGGCTGGTCATTATCAAAGTACAAATATTTTTTAAAATAAAAATAAATTTTTAGCTTTGGAAGGGAATCACAGGGCAAATATGTTCTAACACCTTTACTCTAACGATGAGGGATAGAGAGGGGGCACATCCCTATTTAGTGGCAATGGCAGGACTGAAGTTAGTTTACAGGCTCTGGTTCCAGGCTCCATTATATCCATCCATAAAGTAAATAAAAATTTATTTGTTAAAGACATAATGTCCTCAGCACTTAGAAGCACAAACTCATGGCATAAAGTAGGCAGAATAAAGGTGGATCATACAGTGGTGACTTTAAATATCCCTTTTTTTCTTAAGAATTTTAGTGGGTGATACTACTTTAGTATGCATCAGAATTCCCTGAAACCTTCTAGGTTCCAGGCCCCACAGATTTTGATTCGGTATGTCTAGGGTAATGCATAGGAATTTGAATGTTTAGTAAGCAGAAGAGGGCAGTATTGAAGACACCAGAGGTTCATTCACATTATGCAAATGGTTATGGTATATGCTCCATGTCCTACCTTTCCTACTCCAACTCCCACCACTTGAATTGAAAAGTATTAGTAAAAAACAATACTGTCATAAAATGAATTTTAAAAATGTTTAATAAGGGTCAGATATTATAATTACTTTCTTGCTTCTTTTGAAATACTAAATGCTAGAGCAAGTTTCCCAGAAAATTATTTTCTTTAGTAACGCTACTTTTCTCATGACATAAGCATATTCATGATTAGCTTACTCCAGGGGATACTGATATTGGTGGTCTGGTGAATCGTGTTGGCCCCAGGTCAATGCATTCATATGCTTTATTTTGCTCAGGTAACACTGGTACCTGGGCTTGCACGGATGAAGCAGTCTGCCAGAAAGACAGAGGCTACATTAGCTGTTGATGCTAAGGAAACACTTTAAAGTCTAAATGGCTACTCTCTTGAAAAATAAGTTTATAAGAATGAATTATTGGTAGACATTCACTCATCCATTTAGTCAACAAACTCTTGTTGAGTTCCTGCTAGGTAAAAATACAGGGCTAATTCCTGGGAAATTACAAAGATAAATAAAATAGACTGTGTTTCATAGGAACTCAGGAGCAAGAGATCAGAGATGCTATCTATCTTTCTTGGGAGGATGTTCCAAACTCAGGAACCAAAGTAGCATGGAAGACAGGACATGAATTTTGGATTTGGAGAGATATAAGTTCAAATCCTAACTCTGTCTTTTCTTTGCTGAAGAAACTTTCAGCAAGTTACTTATCTTTTATGTATCTTGGTTTCCTTATCCAAACAACATGAATACTAACTAATTCCTCATAGAGATGATTGAAAGATTGACAAAATAACATGTGTTAAGAACTAATGCATCATCTGGCCCACAATCAGTTCTCTACAGAGGACAGTTCTTATGGTGTTAAATATTGTGCTCTCTATATATTCTACTGCATGTGCAGACTTCTATGTATTCACTGTATATATATATATTTATATATAATATTTATACATAAAACATACTAATAATGTTTAATTATTGGTGCCTTGTTTTACATTGTGAAACTGTTTATACATAAACACTGACCTGTATAACTTTTCTTCTTAAAAATACTAAGTTGGCAATTAATATTTACATGAAAATTGAGTCAAGACATTTGTTCCCTGAGGATTTTGTGTCCTGAAGAATAGTCTGTACAACTGGGGAACACCTATCACAAACAGGGATGGCTGACACACCTTCCAGTGTTATCATACACCAAGCAAATAATGCATGATCCACTGGAATGGGTACACAATGGGTAATGAATGAATAGTATTTTCCATTACATCACAAATAGAACCTGAGGCATGAAGATAAGACTGCTCCTTAATTATTTTCTGTGGAGGTTGAATTGGATGTTTATTTTCATCTTAGATCACTACATATCACTGTAAAGTATCTTTTGCAGTGGAATGGAGACAGGTAAAGATGAACATAGAAATTCTATAGTTGGCCAGGTGCGGTAGCTCACACCTGTAATCCCAGCACTTTGGGAGGTCAAGGCGGCAGATCATGAGGTTAAGAAATCAAGACCATCCTGGCCAACATGGTGAAACCTCATCTCTACTAAAAATACAAAAATTAGCTGGGTGTGGTGGTGTGTGCCTGTAGTCTCAGCTACTTGGTAGGCTGAGGAAAGAGAATCACTTGAACCTGAGAATCAGAGGTTGCAGTGAGCCGAGATTGTGCCACTGAACTCCAGTCTGGTGACAGAGTGAGATTCTGTCCAAAAAAAAAAAAATCTATAATTCCTAAACATCTCGTATAATACAGCTTTCACCATTGTCATTTTAATATTTTATAATAGATTACAGTGCATTTTAACTTAACCCCTATACTGTCCTTCCTTTTACAAGTTGCAGAATAAACACTCATTTTTAACACTTGAGAAACTGTTGGTTGAGATTTTTCCATGTGATTTGCCTGAGGCTAAATAGCACAATGTTGATGGCACTTATTACAGAACCTAGTAGAGACAGATAGTAAAAAATGATCTGTTTATCTACATACGCTGTCAAGCCACTTTCTGTCATAAACAGCTGAGCCAAAAAAGTAGGGCTCACCTAATTCTTTGCAAGATTCTTGTTTTGATATTATACTAAAGATAATATAATTATAAAGTGCTTTCAAATGTAATCATTTGGAATTTCTATATACTCATCCTAGGCAAAAAATAATAATTTCTTACTTGTACGGTGTTTTAGTACTATTATTTGAATATTTCTTCTGAATCTTTTTCTAGGGTAAGTAATGATACTTATTTTGTGGAAATGCATTTGTCTGTGAGAAAAATTAACTTCAGGGCCCGGCGCGGTGGCTCAAGCCTGTAATCCCAGCACTTTGGGAGGCCAAGACGGGCGGATCACGAGGTCAGGAGATCGAGACCATCCTGGCTAACATGGTGAAACCCCGTCTCTACTAAAAAATACAAAAAACTAGCCGGGCGAGGTGGTGGGCGCCTGTAGTCCCAGCTACTCGGGAGGCTGAGGCAGGAGAATGGCATAAACCCGGGAGGCAGAGCTTGCAGTGAGCTGAGATCTGGCCACTGCACTCCAGCCTGGGCAACAGAGCGAGACTCCGTCTCAAAAAAAAAAAAAAAAAAAAAAAAAAAAGAAAAAAAGAAAAATTAACTTCGGAATTAAGACAGAGGAATTATCAAAATAGTTTAGAAATATACTTTTTTACTTTTTCAATCATGTTTCAATTACATTTAATGATGATTTATAGGTTTAAGGAGTATAGAAATATTTGAAGACTGATTGCATATTAATCATCCACTAATATTTCCCCAGTTGATCTCAGCCAAAGAAAACCATAAAGCCAAAGAACTACTTGGAAAAAAATATTTTGGTTTGTGCAAAACTTTAAAACAAAGACATACTTTAAAATTTACTATTTTAACAAGCGGAACCTAACAAAATACATCATTCAAACAGTTACGCATTATACTCTGCTTATGAGTGGGATGGAGTAGTAGATCAGAATTTCTGTTGAAAACTAATAGAAAAGCAGAATAAAATACCAAATCATTTGTTTGAATATAGCTGAGAAGGCTATGGAGAGGGTATAACTCCCTCATCAAAGTGAGTTGACTTTGACAAGGGCATCTTCTGGGGGCATCTGCTAATTGTAGGCATGGGGTAGAGTGTGAGCATCTCAACATTTCACTGAAGGAGAGTCATTGGTGGGTAATGTTGAAACCTGTACAGCTTTGGGCAAATATGTGGGGAGCCTCAAGCACACAGCTCTTTTACCACTCAGAAAAGAATGCCAATTTCTGGGCATACATGGGGCAGGATGGCAAAGTGGAAAGCCTCTGAAAGGAAGATAAAGTTTTTGCAGTCTTACAAGACAGGGACCCACAGGAGAAAGGGCTTTGGAGAAACACCACACTTTCAGCTGAAACTCTTGAGAACCAGGGTAGACCAGAGGTAGACTTTTTTGAGAGTTGAAACTCAGCCTCAATATGAAACAGTCCCTGATTAAATTAAGATAAAGTGCCATGTTTTCTGCCTACTGAAAGGAAGGATACATCCATTATGGCGGAAGATACATCATGGGGATTTTCTATAATTTTCTACACACACTCTTCAGCACTTAATGGAAAATCATTAAGTATGCAAGAATAAAACATCTCAAGATAACAGTAGAAAAACCAAATGAAAAAGTAGACACTAGAAACCTACCCATGGCAGATCAAGCTATTAGAGCTAGGCAAGGAATTTTAAAACAACTCTAATTAATGTATTTATGACAAGAGAGTGAGAAATGATAAAGAACTTTACCAGAGTATTAGACTCTATAGAAAGAATAACAAATTCTAGAGTTGAGAAATACACTATCGGAAATGTACTCATTAGATGTATTAAACAACACATCAGATACAGCAGAAAACAGATCTAGTAAACTCAAGAAACAGCAATAGAATATATCTAAATTTAAGCAGAAAAGTAAAATAATGAAAAACATTATTTAAAAAACCTTTGGAGACATGTGAAACATAGTGAAAAGGTCTTAAAAGAGTATAGTTGGAGCCTTAGAAGGAACACAGAGAATGAAGCAAAAGCAAAAGAGAATTCCAGGAGGAATTGAGCAGTACTAGTAAAAGTAAATGTGTGAGAATATACACATAGAAGTAAATACTGACTGCTGTTACGTGACTGCATAAGACAATAATAAAAATATCTCCACAGGATTTAAAACCTAGGCAAAACTAAAAAGAATGACAACAATGATGCAAAAGATGGGAGAGGGTAAACAGAGTTAAAGTATTCTAATGTTATAAAATTATTAGGGGTTTGGTAAAAATAATTATTTGTATTAGATTGAAAGAAGTCAGGGATTCATGTTGTAATTTCCAAGGTAAAATCTGGGAAATATGAAATATAAACTAATATATAATTAACAAGTTAACATAAAAAATAAAATATTTTTGAATTAACCCCAAAAAGGTGAGAAATAAAGGGGACCAAATAAAAAACAGATAGCAATGTGGTAGACATAAACCAAAATCTATCAGCAATTACTTCAGATTTAATAGAACTAAATATTCTAATTTGGAGACCAAGATGATCTCCCAGGAAAAAATTACTAACCCTGCGCGGGTGCAGTGGCTCACACCTGTAATCTCAGCACTTTGGGAGGCTGAGGTGGGTGGATCACTTGAGGTCAGGAGTTTGAAACCAGCCCGGCCAATATGGCGAAATCCCCTCTCTACTAAAACTACAAAAATTAGCCAAGCATAGTGGTGCATGCCTATAATCCCAGCTACTCGGGAGGCTGAGGTAGGAGAATCTCTTGAAGCTGGGAGGCGGAGGCTGCAGTGAGCCAAGATCACATCGGTGCACTCCAGCCTGGGTGACAGAGCGAGATTCTGTCTCAAAAAAAAAAAAAAAAAAAAAAAAAAAGAATTACTAACCCCAACTCTATAGTGCTTAGAAAAGATACACCTTAAGTATGAGAACACAGAGAAGTTGAAAATGAAACCATGAAGAAAGATAGAGCATGCAAACATCAACCAAGATAAGGGATGGCTAACTAATAACCAAAGTGGACTTTATGGAAAGAAGCATTACTAGAAATACAGAAGGTATGTTAGTTATTAATTTATTGTTCCTCAGCTCCAAACCTACCCATTACTCTGTATAGTGATACTGGAACTGAAATCTGCAGACTACATTTTTATTTTTCCAGCTGGTTGAAAGTTAGGCTCTGCCAATAGAGGGTACTGGAGAAACACTGCAAAGCTGAAAGAGGAAGAAGGGACATTTCCTTCTTGGAATTTTCTGTTTCTGCCAGCAGCAAATGCTTCTGTTTGTAAGGGGTCTAGGCAGCCTTTACAGGTGCGGTGGTGGCCTGCAGAGTCAGTGCATTCTTTTGTCAAATTTCTTCGTCACCACAGCCACGTTTCTTTCCTAGTTCTGAGATAAGCAAACCCTATCTCAGTGACTTCCCCCAGCCACACTGTCTCCTCAGAGATCTGAATCTTAGCCTTGCAGGATCTCCTCTGAGCTCCCAAGTTACTTACTTGTTTATGTCCCCTCATCCCTAAGGATGCGACAGGGAACTATACAAGGAGAAGATAGATCAATTTAAATCTGTCTTCAGTGAATAACACGGCTTTTAAGTACAGAAAATATAAAAATTGATGAATAAAAGGAGAAATTGACAAATCTCCAATTACAGTGGGAAATTGTAACACACCTCTGTCAATGGCTGATGGAATTTCAGACAAAAAAATACAGAAAGGAAAAAGGAAAGAAAACTTGCAAGAACCTAGGAGATCTGTGTAACATAAGCCACAAACTTGACTTAATAGACAGATGTCAAATCCTGCAACAAAGAACATCAGAACGTACATTCTTTTCAAGTGCACCTGAAACTTTTACCAAAATTGACCATAGCTCACTCATAAGTCAAGCCACAACAAATTTCACATTTTATATGGACATAAAAAGGGCCAAGAATAGCCATGTTAATCTTGAAGAAGAACAAAGCTGACAGACTTGTCCAGATATTGAGAATTACTATAAATAAAACTGTAATAAGGAAGGCAGCATGGCTTTGATGCAAGGATAAATTACACCACCTAAAAAGAAGAAAAAGTCCGGTAGCAGACCTACATATAAATGTTCATTTAATTTATGACAAGAGTTACCCTGGCATGCAATGGGGGTGCTGTGGCTTAAGCATGTCCCCTAAAAGTTCGTGTGTTGGAAGCCTGATTTTCACCTTGATGCAGCAGTGTGGGGAGGTGAGGTCTAGTGGGAGGTGTCTGAGTCATGAATAGATTAATGCTGAGTGAGGGAGGGAGTAAGTTCTTGTGATCCCAGCTACTCAGGAGGCTGAGGCAGGAGAATCACTTGAACCCGGGAGGTGGAGGTTGCAATGAGCTAAGACTGGACCACTGCACTCTGGCCTGGGTGACAGAGCAAGACTGTCACCCAGAAAAAAGAAAAAAGAAAAAGCCATTGTAAAGCAAGTCTGCCTCTCATATTTGGTCTTCCTTTTGCATGTCTGCTTCCTCTTTGCTTCTTTGCCACGTGGTAATGCAGCATGAGTTCCTCACCAGAAACAGCAGATGCTGGTGCCATGTTTCCTGGACTTTTCAGCCTCCAGAATTGTAAGCCAAATAAACTTCTTTTTAAAATAAATTACCCAGTCTCAGGTATTCTTCTATAGCAACAGAAAACAGAATAAGTCAAAAACTAGAATGATGGCTTTTTAAATAAATGAGGCTGGCCTAAATCTAATGCAGCAAATAAATTTTGCTACCTATCTTACATAATGCACAAAAATCAATTCCAAATGCATTGCAAAAGTAAATGTTAAAAAAACAACATTAATGCTTTTAAAAGAAAATGGATGATTTTATGACTTGGATAGGCAAGGATTTCTTGAACAGAACATAAAAATAATAAATTGGATTACATTATATGTAACAATTTTTGTTCATCAAAACAAAACACATCTTTAAAAATGAAATGACAATTCATGGAATAAAAGAAAATATCTGTAGTACATATATTTGATGTGGACTTGTATCCAGAATCCATAAAGGACTTTTTTTTTTTTTTTTTTTGAGACAGAGTCTCGCTGTATGGCCCAGGCTGGAGTGCAGTGGCGCGATCTCGGCTCACTGCAAGCTCCGCCTCCTGGGTTCACGTCATTCTCCCACCTCAGCCTCCGAGTAGCTGGGACTACAGGCGTGCACCACCACCCCCGGCTAATTTTTTGTATTTTTAGTAGAGATGGGGTTTCACCGTGTTAGCCAGGATGGTCTCGATCTCCTGACCTCGTGATCCACCCACCTCGGCCTCCCAAAGTGCTGGGATTACAGGCTTGAGCCACCACGCCCGGCCCCATAAAGGACTTCTATGAAAGAAGACAGAAGAAAAAGACCCAGTAGAGGAATGGACTAAACATTTTAATAGACATATCACAAAAGATGATCTCCAAATGGTCAGTAAATTCATGAAAGAGTTATTAACTCCCATTAGTCATCAATGGAATGCAAAGTGAAACCACAGGTTGATACCACAACAAATCCACCAGAAGGCTAAAATTAAGAAGACAGACAATACCTAGTATTGGCAAGTATATGGCATAAGTGGATCTTTTACACAAAGCAGATATAAATGTAAGATGGTACAACCAATTTGGAAAGCTGTTTGAGAGCATCTGCTTCCTCCTATACTCTGTACTGGCAGATTTTTTTCCTATATACCCAGCAGAAATGCATACTAGAATGTTCACAGTAGCACTATTCACAACAACCTAATAACATAATAACATTGAAAACATTCCAAATGCCCATGAATCATAGAAAAGATAAAAATATTGTGGTATATTTACACAACGGAAAAATATTATTAGCAGTGAGAATAAAGGAACTACAACTATAAGCAACCACATGGAAGAATCTCACAAATAAAACATGGAGTCAAAGAAGCCAGATACAAAGGAATACATATTATATGATTCATTTAAATAAAGATCAAATTTAGGCAAAACTAATTTGTGGTGTTAGATGTCAGATTTGTGGTTGCCCTTGAGATGGTGAGTGGTTACTACAATGGAACAGGGGCGGCTCCTGGACTTACTGGTACCATCATTTCTGGATCTGAGAACTGGTTACACCAATGTGTTCATTTGATTAAATCTGTCTTCATTTGTGCCTTTTACCAAATGTATGTTATGTATTGATGGAAAGTTTACAGTAAGAAAATCACAGGTCAAGACAGCTTGAAATTTTACATACAAAGACTCTGAGTTTACCTGAGGCAAGTTTTCCCTAAACACATGGCCCCTACTCCCTTACCTACTATCTTTGCATGGTCTAAGAATATGAGCAAGAAGGCAGGGTACGGATTTGATAGTTAGGAGGTGTTTTCTTCAAAATTCTCCAGGAGGGTAAAACCACACAAAACAAATGAAATGCAGTTCATGTGAGTGACTTGGAAATTATCAGACTGTGTGTATGGTAGATAGACTGAAAGAGTTTCCCTGATTACATTTCTGAAGGTTCTAAAAACCAGGGCAAACTGCACTGGACATGTAGCAGTTGCTCGCTTTCATTGTCATAATTATTATTTTTTTTACTTTTATTTTTATGCTATCTTTTTAAAAATAATTTTTTATTTTTATTACTTGTGGGGACTTAGTAGGTATATATATTTATGGAGTAGACGGGATGTTTTGCCACAGGGATGCAATGTGTAAAAATCATGTCATGGAGAATGAGGTATCCATCCCCTCAAGGATTTATCCTTTGTGTTACAAACAATCCAATTATCCTCTTTTAGTTATTTTTAAATGTACAGTTAAATTATTATTGACTGTAGTCACCCTCTTGTGCTGTCAGATACTAGGTCTTCTTTATTCATTAATTTGAACTATTTTATCATACCCATTATTGTCATAATTTTTTAAATTTAGCTATGGCACAGGGAGGAATAAAACCTCTGTGCTTGCTTTCTCATGACCCAAACTCCCTGCAGTTGTTTGTTATCTTAATTGGACAATAGGGTGACCTAACGACCAGACCAATGACCTCAGGTTCAGCCTTACCTCAGTCAACACCCAGTCCTAGGAGAAGGTGGGAAGAAGAAGGGTCTCAAGAGAGGCCAGTGGGAACCAGCGAAGACAATGATTCAAGACCCCTTCTCTTTGCAGCCACCAAGTAGATGAATAAGCTTTCCCTGTCCTCTCTCTTGGGAAGGAGGGAAAAATGGTGACCACTTGAGAGGAAAAAATGTACCCAAAGAACCCATTTAAAAACACTACTGAATTGTATTTGATGAGAAAGTTTAAATAATCCCTCTCTACATTCCCACATTTCAACATTTGTAGAAATAGGGCCTAAAGAGCTCGCCTGATGAGTTCTGCTATCAAAATAAATCTGCCTCTGCCATCACTGTACATCTAAATCAGCCCTATGCCAGTTTAGGGCAACACCACCAGGTGGGAATGTCCCAGAAAGAAGCAGCACTCTCAAGCCTAGAGGAAGAGATGAATCAGGCTCTGAGGGATTCTTTTCAAATGGCACCTCCTTCCCATTATATCCCAACCCCATCCCATTGTCTTGAAGGAATATTGTGAATGTGAAAGATCTGGAAGAATAAAAAATATTGCCAATTAGGGTGGTAGAAAGATAGGTGGAGAACAGAAATGATCACCTGCTACTGAAAGATAAGAAAGAACAAAATCAGATGACTATGATGTTAGACAAATTCTATAACAACAGACAGAGTCACAGAAAGGTCCACGGAAGGCAGGATCTTTGGGAGGAAAACAGGAAAAGAAATAGCAGCCGCAGAAGAGAAAGCTTCTACGAACACTAGAGCTTCCTCATTTTCTACATGCATAAGTGGTGTCAATTTTAATGTATTTCAAGTCTTTTCTTTCAATCTGGTAATGACTCTCATGTTTAACATGATGCCCCACTGTTAACTACATCAGTAAATATAAAGGGTGAGGAAATTAACTGAGAGACTGGAACTTTTGAAAGCCTTTAATTAAGCCTTGGCCCCAATACCTAAGAAGGTTCAGATGCCTTCTATGTGTTTATTCCTCCATTATCTCCTTCTCTGAGGGGGATCCCATGGACTCTCAACACACACATACACACACACACACACACACACACACACACACACAGAGAGACAGAGACACACACACACACATCTCCCTAAAGAAGAGACCAGATGTACTATGTTTGGGAATGTATGTTAGAGAGGACTATTGCAATCCTTTCTTTCTTCACCTTAAACTTAGGTTTCCAAATGTCTGTTCAACAGGAATGAGAAGTGATTTATATCATGTTTTTGCTCCTTACATCTTCAAGTTAACAAAATTGAGCTGATTTCTTTTTTTTTGAAACGGAGTCTAGCTCTGTCACCCAAGCTGGAGTGCACTGGCCAGATCTCAGCTCACTGCAAGCTCCGCCTCCCGGGTTCACGCCATTCTCCTGCCTCAGCCTCCCGAGTAGCTGGGACCACAGGCGCCCACCACCTCGCCCGGCTAGTTTTTTTTTTTTGTATTTTTTAGTAGAGACGGGGTTTCACCGTGTTAGCCAGGATGGTCTGGATCTCCTGACCTTGTGATCCGCCCGCCTCGGCCTCCCAAAGTGCTGGGATTACAGGCTTGAGCCACCGCGCCCGGCCTGAGCTGATTTCTAACAAGCTAAATGCACACTTTTTTTCTTGGTGTTGGCGGGCGGGGGGCGGGGGGGTGGATGGGTGATAATGCAATGTCTTCTCAAGCTATAACTTCGGTGATCATTCAAGACAGCATTGAATTCTTCTGCCTGAGTTATGCTGGCTAATAGGAATTTAATTGAGAACCGGTGAGAAAGCACTGAAGCATTCATGCATGTGAAATCAGACGAACACCCACAATGTGGAATTTCCTAAGGAAAGTTACTCTGGCAGAGAAATACAGACCAGGTTGAGTGCCAGTAACTTTTAAGCTAACACGTGGAGCTATCTTCCTAATAAGTAACGAGCTAACGGTCCTTGAAGAAAAGTGAGGCCAATATTTTCAACTGGGTATTTTCAAACATTTTAAAAACATCAGCTCAGAGTTATATACAATTCCCTTCCTCTGTAAGATATTCATCTTCCTTAACTTTGATTCCATAAAATAAAGCTTATTTTTGAAAGGCACATGCAGAACTTATTTAGGTAAATCTAAAATAAACAGCAAGACAGAAAACTAATTTATCTATGAAAAGAAATTGAAATCAGGAGCTGATTTCTATTCAGTAATTATAATACAAGTCTTCCTGAAACATTTCCTTTTAAATGGCCTACTTAAAACCATGTCAGTTTTCCACTTCTCATGCAATTCTAGATGACAGTGTGACTTCAGCTACAGTTTCTACTCATAAAGGTTAAAGAGACGCTTTCTAACACCTATCCTGTGTCAAATCAACTCAATTACCTTTCAAAGTTGCCTAAATCGTGAAATATTAGTGGTTCAAATACATGAATTCTGCACATTTCAGGATAGATGTACATAGGTGTACATAAATGTATATTACATCATAGAGTATGTAAATACATTTACTTCTGGAGGCTTTCTAAAATGTAAAGCTAAAGCTGAATCTTTACCTTCCATTAATTTTACAATAATTTTCCTCATTATATAGAGAATTGGAATTCTGATATCAGTCATAGCCATTGGGTTCTGTTTTCTTATTTATAAAATGGAGTTAATGTCTTCCTCACGTAATTGCTGAGAAGAGTAATATAGGAAGATTGCCTGGAAATAGTAAGCGCTCAAAAAATGTTAACTATTGTTCTATCATTATCATCGTTTTTGTTATTGCTGTTATTATTGTTCAGCAATTTTTTAAAAAATTAGACAATTAGAAAAATGCTCTATTAGACAGATGGCTCATGCTCATTCATTGTGTATATTTTGAGATTTAGCTAGAGGTATGATAAATTATAGTCTTTATTTTTCTATCTTCAAGCTAGACTGCTGTAATATTTTATTTTATAACATCCCTAAAAAAACTCAGAAGCTCTTCGTGAGTGCAAAATGTTACAACTTGAACGTTACTTTCCAAGAAGATGACTCAATATATTCTACACTAGTTGAAAGACAATACTCCAGGCTTTCTGATGTAAAAGGATTTAAAAACCCTTGAGCATATGGTGTTTGCATTGCTTTTGTTACTATGGCCTACAATTGTTGGGGTACCTATTCATTTATTTCAAAATGATGTGTCACATAAAAGGAATAACAACAACAAAAAAACAACTTGCAGCCAAATTCTACGTAGAGGAATGTAGCTTCAGTCACTGTGCATCTTAATTAGAAAAAACAGCTGGGTGCGGTGGCTCACGCCTGTAATTCCAGCACTTTGGGATGCTGAGGCAGGAAGATCGATGGAGGTCAGGAGTTTGAGACCAGCCTGGCCAACATGGCAAAATCCCGTCTTTACTAAAAATACAAAATTAGCTGGGTGTGGTGGCACATGCCAGTAATCCCAGCTACTCAGGAGGCTGGGGAGGAGAATAGCTTGAACCCAGGAGGTGGAGGCTGCAGTGAGCCAAGATGGTACCACTGCACTCCAACCTGGGCGACAGAACAAGACTCTGTCTCAAAAACAAACAAACAACAACAGTAAACTCCTGGAGTAAGGATTAACTGTGGGGTTTATGCCTGGAGATCATTTTAAGGTTCTGTGTCTCACAGTTCATGCTCATTTATTGCTTTCTTTTAAGTTATAATCAATTTCCAAGGTGCTGGTTTCACTGCTCAGAAGATGAACAACTTAATGAACTTAGGGTAGTTTGTATTATAATACTGTTAGTACATTAAATTTAATCATAAAGGGTTAAACAAAACCACTTACGATACAAAGTTTTCATGCATTTATTTCCAACTAAGGCTTACTAAAAATGGTAAACACTTCCCTGGTGCTTCAAAAACAGAGACCTTTACCGACACTTATTAACATTTAATGGGTAATAAATGCAAATGTTAAACAAACTTTGAACCTATTTTTAATTGTTCACGCTGACTAACCTTTGAATGGCAAGGTCCTTGTGAAAGACATTCAGTCATTCATTTGCTCATTCATACATCAAACATTTCAGAGCACGCATTTTATGCCAGGTGTGATGTTAGCATACAGAAATGATGACATGGTCTATGTCTTACAGGGAGCTTGGATTGTTTCTCTCCCTAATATCCTACTCCTTGACATTCATTGTCCTCAATCCACAGTAATATTATGGCTTAAGGAGACGACAACCCATATCACAAATGATAAAATGTGAACTCCGAATTAGGAGTCATCAAATCCCACTTGATTAGAAGAAGATGTCCTCAAATTATACACTTTATTAGGGAATATATGTTAGAATAAAGCAAAACAAAACAAAAAATCTGTTATTGGGAAACCAAGTGCGATCTCAGTCTTTACTTTCTCACCAGAGTAGGGAAGGATAGGGTGAGCCTGTGCAGCAGACAGGGAACCACTTTGGAACTACCTGTCTTCTAACTGCCTGCAGGAGATGATTTCTTGGTTACTTACTAGTGCTTTTTATAAGCAACATTCCTCATTCCTCAGATGGGCAGGAAGAAAGGAGCTCCTGTTTTCCCAGCTTAGTCCAGCTTCACCTGAAGGTCATCTCCCTTCCTTCCCACCCAGCCACTGAACGAGAAAGGCTTTAACTGGGCAGACCTGAGTGATTCTCCTCCTACCTAAGCAGTTGTGGCTCAGCCCCGCGGAGACGGGGCGAGGCTCTGGACTCCTCCTAGCCACAGCATCTGCCAACACCGGGCTCCCAACGTCCCACTGCGAGGCCTGGTCAGGCTGCGTGCTCGCGGTGACGCCCGGACTTGAAACGTCCCGTGCCACGCGGCCCATGGCGCCCACAAGTGGCGCGGGTCACTGGCACCTCCCTAGTCTTTCTTCTTGAGTTGCACCTGATGTTTCCAATAATGAAAACAAGGTTATTTACATTTTTCCGTTCAGATTCTAAAAGCAATATGATCATTAAAATAATTTGGAAGATACAGAAAGATGTACATAAAATAAAAATTATTTGTATTCTAAAGAGAAGCACGAAGAACATTTTAACGTATATCTTTGCAGTTTCTTCACTATGAATAGATTTTTAAAAAAATCATACCATTCTGTCTCTTTCACACAAAACTACACAGATACAATATAGACTTTATACATACATTTTTATAAAGTTTTGTATTTGTTCTCTTTTAAAGAAAATAATTTTAAACATTTTACTCTAAAACAGTTTATGAGATCTCATAAGCTCCTACCTATGTATATTTTAGAGTAAAATATGTGTTATATTATGTAGAATATATAAATGTATATTATATATCAAATATATAATAATATATATTATATTATACTAACGTTATATGTTATATAATACTATTATATAACATGTTATGTTATATATATAATTACGTATGTTTAAACATAAATATGCTTTACCTTCCATGCATTTTAGGCAGCACATTATTGACACATTTGAAGAAATCTATGTACCGCTAAGGACTGCATCTTCCTCCTAGCCACTGTTTTGGCTTGTCTGACAAACATCCCTTGCTTTCCTTTATAGCTTAACAAATCATACATGTATCACTTTTTATTGAAATATGACGTATGTCCAGAAAAATGAATAAACTGAAGTGTGTTCAATAAATTATCACAATGTGAACACATCAGAATAACCACCACCCCAATAAAAAAACCAATTCTTAGCACCCCAGAAACCCCTTCTAATTTCCATTCCTTTTCATTCACCATAGATAGTGACTCTTGTGATTTCTAATACCACAGTTTAGTTTTGTCTGTTTTTGAGCATAATAAAAATAGTCCAGTTATGGTTTTACTACTCTATACTGCCATTGATTATAGTAGTATAATCAATCTTTTACAAAGTACACTAAATATGATGACTAAATTTCACTTCTTGGGGAAAAAGTTTGTCTTCTTCACACTTTCCCACCGTCACTCTCTCCTACCTTTCTGCAAAAAATGAGGAAACTACGTTTCAAGGTAAGGTGTAAGGATCGATTGAGATGAGGTGCATGAAGCCTCTGCTGTGTGATAACAGGCTTTTCAGTCCCTCTGCAGTAGTCATACTCTCCCTACTATCTCACCTCAGCCACTATCCCTGATGTATCTCCAACCTGCCTTCAAACCTTTGCTTCCTTAAAAAGCTTTTTTAACCTAGTAAACAGTTCTGCAAGTTTTGATTGTAAGTGCCACACAATCAAGATTTAAACACTACTGCCACCCATAAAAATAACACTATGTCTCTGTAGTCAACTCTGTGGACCATTTCCAGACCCTGGCATCTACTGATGTGTTTTTTGTCCCTTTAGTGTTATCTTTTCCAAAGGTCAAATAAATGGAATTATATAGCATGCAGCCTTTTGAATCAGATGTCTTTCATTCAGCATATTACATATGAGATTCACATTGCTGTGGTGTTTGTCAGGAGTTCAGTCCTGTTTATTGCTGAGTAATGTTCTATTTGTGTGCATATACCACAGTTTATCAGTTCACCAGTTGAGGAATATTTGGCGGTCATTAAATAAAGCTTCTATAAATATTTGTATATATATGTTTGTGTAAATTTAAGTTTTACTTTACTTAAATACCTAGGGATCAGATTGCTGGGCCATATGGGGTTTAACTTCAAAAGAAACAGCCAAATTATTTTCCAAAATTTCTGTACCATTTTGCTTTCCCACCAGCAATACATGAGATTTCCAGTTACTCTCACATCCTCACCAGCACTTGGTATTGTCAGATTTTTTTTCATTTAAAAAATAATATTTCCTTTGGGTATCTCCTTGTGGTTTTAATTTGCATTTCCCTAATAACTAATGACATTGAATATATTTTCATGTGCTTATTTGCCATTTGTATCTTCTTTGGTTAAGTGTCTGGTCCAATCTTTGCTCATTTTATAATAAATGGATTGTTTTCCTACTTAGTTTTGTGACTTCTTTTATTCTAAATATAAGCCCTTTATCAGATTTGTGTTTTAAATATGTTTTAGTATTTTACCCACAGTAGAACTATTTCAAAATTGGAGTCAATCCTCTCACAGTCTGTGCTTGTCTCTTTATTCTCTTAGCCATATCTTTCAAGGAGTAGAAGGTCTTAACTCTGATAAATTTCATTTACCTTTTTTATGACTTGTGTCTTTGATTTTATGTTTAAGAAATCTTTTCCTAACCCCAAGTCACAAAGATTTTTCTACTAAGTTTTCATTTAAGAGCTTCCTAGTTTTTAGGTTTTACATTTAGGATATGATCATTTATGACATAATTTTTGTGTGGGGTGCAAGTTATGAGTTAAGGTTAATTTATTTTTGCAAGTAGAGGTCCAGTTGTCTCTGTACCATTTGTTGAAAAGACCATCCTTTTTCCATTGAATGGCCTTTGTACCTTTGTTGAAAAATCAATGCATGAGTCTATTTCTGTACTCTCTAGTCTGTTCTATTGATCTATATGTTTGCTTTTTCTTCAATATCACACTGTTCTGGTTGCTATAGCTTTATAAAGTTCTAATTTCAGATAGTGCATATCCTTCCACTTTGTTCTTCTTTTCCAAAACTATTTTGTATATTCTATTTTCTTTGCTTTTCCATGTAAATTCTAGAATTAGCTTGTTGATTTTTATCGAAAATGTCTTGTTACAGTTTTGATTGGAATTGTTGAAATCTATAGAACAATTTAGGAAAAACTGACATTTCAGCAAATGAGTCTTCCAGTCCATTATCACTGCATACAGGCATATGTCAGAGATACTGTGGGTTTGGTTCCAGACCACTACAATAAAGTCAATATTGCAATAAAGTGAGTCACATAAAGGTTTTGGTTTCCCAAAACCAAAAACTACACATAAAAATTATTTTTACACTGTACTGTAGTCTATTAAGTGTGCAATAGAATTATGTCTTAAAGAATGCATTCCTTATTTAAAAATACATTATCGCTAAAAAATGCTGACAATCATTTGAGATTTCAGTGAGTTACAATCTTATTGCTGATTTAGAGTCTTGCCTCAAAGCTAATGGCTACTGATTGATCAGGATGGTGATTGCTGATGGTTGAGGTGACTGTGGCAATTTCTTAAAATATGACAGTGAAGTTTTCTGCATTGATTTTTTTTTCAGAGAAGATTTCTCTGCAGCATGTGATGCTGTTTGATAGTATTTTACCCACAGTAGAACTATTTCAAAATTGGAGTCAATCCTCTCACACTCTGCAGCTGCTTTATCAAATAAGTTTATGGAATATTCAAAGTCTTTTGTTGTCCTTTCAACAATGTTCAAAGCATCTTCCCTAGAAGGAGACTCTATCTCAAGAAACTACTTTCTTTGCTCATCCATAAGAAGCAACTCCATATCCATTCAAGTTTTATCATGGGATTCCAGCAATTCAGTCACATCTTCAAGTTCTACTTCTAATTCTAGATCTCTTTCTGTTTCTAACATATCTGCAGTTAACTTGTCCACTGAAGTCCTGAACCCCTGAAAGTCATCAATGAGAGTTGGAATCAATTTCTTCCAAACCCCTGTTAATGTTGATACTTTGGTCTCCTCCCATGAATTGCAAATATTCCTAATGGCACCTAGAGTAGTCAATTGTTTCCAGAAGGTTTTCAATTTAGTTTGTCCAGGTCCACCAGGGGAATCACTATCTATGGCAGCTATAGCCTTATAAAATGTACTTCTTTAATAGTAAGACTGGAAAATCTAAATGACTTCCTGATCCAGAATGGATATTGTGTTAGCAGGCATGAAAACAACATTAATCTCCTTGTACATTCCCATCAGAAGCTCTTGGGTGACTAGGTGCATTGTCAATGAGCAGTAATGTCTCAAAAGAACTATATTTTTCTGAGCAGTAGACTTAAAATGTTTAACAAAGCATGTTGTAAACACATGTGCTATCATTCAGGCTTAGGTTTTCCATTTTTAGAGCACAAGCAGAGTGGATGTAGTATAATTCTTAAGGGTTGAAATTTTCTAGGGAATTTTCACAGTGGTAACTGAGAACTTGGTTTCAATTTAAAGTCACCAGCTCTATTAGCCCTTAACAGGACAGTCAGCTTGTCCTTGGAAGCTTTGAAGCCAGGCATTGACTTCTCCTCTCTGGTTATAAAAGTTCTAGATGACATCTTCTAATAGAAGGCTATATGTATACATTGAAAATCTCTTGTTTAATGTTGCCACCTTCATTAATGATCTTAGCTAGATCTTCTGGATAACTGGGTGCAGCTTGTACAGCACTTGCTGCCTCATCTTGTGCTTTTATGCTATGGAGATGGTTTCTTTCCTTCAATCCCATGAGCCAACCTCTGCTAGGTTCCAATTTTTCTTCTTTAGCTTCTTCACCTCTCTCAGGCTTCATAGAATTAAAGAGGTTTAGTAGGGCCTTGGCCCTGGGTTAGGTTTTTGGCTTAAGGGACCATTGCAGCTGTCTTGATCTTCCTTCTACATCACTAAAATTTCTCCATATCAATAATCAGACTGTTTCATTTTCTTATCATTGATGTGTTCCTTTGCATTCACAACTTGGTCTGCTGTTTGGTACAATGTTACCTAAATTTCAGCCTATCTCAGTTTTCAACTTGCCTTTTTCACTAAGCTAAGTCACTTATAGTTTTTGATTTAAAAAAAATGAGAGATCTGAGAGAGGGTGGAGCAAGACGGCAAAATAGAAAGCTCCATCAATCATGACCCTACAAGGACATCAAGTTAACAACTGTCAACACGGAAAAAACACCTTCAAAAAAAACCAAAAATTAGGTGAACACTCATAGCACCTGGTTTTAACTTCATATCGCTGAAAGAGACACTGAAGAGATTTTAAAAAATAGTCCCGAACCATCGACACTGCCCCTCTCCTACCCCGCACAGCTGTGTGGTACAGAGAGCTGATTTCTGGGTGCTGGGAGAGGGAGAACACAGCAATTGTGACACAGTGAGCTCAGTGCTGTCCTGTTAGAGCAGAAAGGAAAACCAGGAAAACCAGATCACACTCAGCTGATGTCTGCCCATGGAGGGAGCATTGAAACTAGCCCTAGCCAGAGAGGAATCACTGATCTCAGTAGTAGTCCAAACTTGAGCAACTGCAAACCTCACCATTGAGGGCTACAGCACTCTGTGTCTCTAAGTAAACTTGAAAAGCAGTCTATGCCATAAGAACCACAGCTCTTAGGTGAGTCCTAGTGCTGAACTAGGCTTAGAACAGTGGACTGAGGGGGCACACAACATACTAACACACCAGCTGGGGCAGCCAAGGGAGTGCCAGCATCTCCCCTCCTCTAACTTCAGGCTGCACAGCTCACAGATCCAAAAGAGACCCCTATCTTTCACTTGAGGAGAGGAAAGAGAAGAGTGGGGAGGACTGTGTCTTATATCCAGGATACCAGCCAAGCCACAGCAGGATAGGGTGCCAGTCAGAGTTGTGAGGCCCTCTTTAGAGGCCCGAGGTTTCAGACAAAGTTTCTAGACACATCCCAGGAAAGAAGGAAACCCACTGCATTGAAGGAAAGGACCCATGGTAACATTCATCATCTGCTAACTGAAGAGCCTTTGGGCCCTTTCTGCTCTTCCCTACCCTTCCCAAAGGCACAGGAGCCTTGCCCCATAGCCACAACCAGCCCAGACTGCAAAGAGTACTCCCAGACTACTGCAAATGTTCCCTTCAGGCCCAAGTCTCTTAAGTCAGCTCATCAGATTTTTTCCTGGCCTGAGACTCCCCATTCAGGGCACTGAGCTCCCCTGTGGCCCAGGGAAGGTCCAGAAATACCATCCAAGAATCAAGTCTCAGAATCAGGGACCCTAAGAGCCTGCTTATTGTTGTAACCCCTTGTGGCTATGCTGGTACCTAAGGTTCAAGACAAAGCCCCCTTTACTTTCCCTCTGCTTTTCTCAAGCAGAAGGAGTTTTGTCCTGTAGCCACAATAGCTGGTAATGTGCAGAGTCTCACCTGAAGCCAGCAAGTCTCAGAAATGCTAAAGGGAGTACTTCAGTCTGAAAAAATGACATTAATGAGCAATAAATAATCACCTGAAGGCATTTACAAAACTCACTGGTAACAGTAAGTACACAGAAAAACACAGAATGTTATAACATTGTAACTCTGATGTATATTGTAGTCTTATCCTAAGTAGAAAGACTAAATGATAAGCCAATTAAAAATGATAATTATAACAACTTTTTAAGACATAGTCAATACAATAAGATATAAGCATAAATTAAAAAAGCTTAAAAGTAGTGGATTAAGTTGAGGCATAGAGTTTTTATTAGTGTTCTTTTTTGGTTGTTTATGCAAACACTGTTAAGTTGTTATCAGATTAAAATAATAGGTTATAAGATAGTATTTGCAAGCATCATGGTAACCTTAAACCAAAGAAACATACAATGCATACACAAAAAATAAAAAGCAAGATACTAAATTATATCATTGGAGAAAATTATCTTCACTAGAAAAAGACAGGAATGAAAGAAAGAAAGAAGACTAAATTCTTAAATCAAAAGACGTAGACAGGCTGAGTGAATGAAAAAACAAAACCCCTTGATCTGTTGCCTGTAAGAAACACACTTCACCTATAAAGACACTCATAGGTTGAAAATAATGGGACGGAAAAAGATAATCTATGCCAATGAAAATCAGAAAAGAGTAGGTGTCACTACACTTACGTAAGACTATTCAAGACAAAAACTGTAAGACAAGACAAAGCAGGTCACCATATAATAATGACAGGGGCATTTTAGCAAGAGGATATAACAATTTTAAATATATATACCCAACACTGGAGCACCCCTACATATAAAGGAAATGTTATTAGAGAGAATTAGGCCGTGATACAATAAGAGCTGGGGACTTCAACATCCCACTTTGAGCATCAGATAGATCTTCTAGACAGAACATAGCAAAGAAACATCAGACTTAATCTGCACTCTAGACAAAATAGATCTAATAGATATTTACAGAACATTTCATCCAAGAGCTACAGAATACACATTCTTTTTGTCAGCACACAGAACATTCTCAAAGATAGGCCGTATGTTGGGAGGCAAGACAAGTCTTAAAACATTCAAAAAAGTTGAAATTATAGCAAGCATCTTCTCTGACCACAATGAAATAAAACTAGAAAATAATAACAAGATGAATCTTGGAGACTATACAAACACATAGAAAATAAACAGTATGCTCCTGAATGACCAGTGGGTCAATGAAGATATTAAGAAGAAAATTTACAAATTTCTTGAAACAAATGATAATGGAAAAACAAAATACCAAATGCCTCTGATAAATATGGATGCAAAACGTTTGGAATAAAGAAAAAGCAGTACTCAGAGGGAAGTTTATAGCTATAAATGCCTAAATTGAAAGAAGGAAAAACTTCAAATAAACAATCAAATGATGCATCTTAAAGAATTAGAAGAGCAAGAGTAAACCAAACCCAAAATTAACAGAAGAAAAATAATAAAGAGCAGAAATAAATGAAACTGAAATGAAAATACCCCAAAAGATTAAAGAAACAAAAAGTTAGTTATTTAAAGAGTTAAACGACATTGACAAACCTTTAGCCAAACTAAAAAGAAAAAAAGAGAGAGAGAGAGAAGATCCCAATAAATAAAATCAGAAATGAAAAAAGACACATTACAATAGATACTGCAGAAATTCCAAGGATTGTTAGTGGCTACTATGAGCAACTATATGCCAACAACATTGAAAAATTAGAAGAAATAGACAAATTCCTAGATACATACAACTACTAAGATTGAATCAGGAAGAAATCCAAACCTGAACAGACCAATAACAACAAGATTGAAGGCGTAATCAAAAGTATCTCAGTAAAGAAAAGCCTGGAACACAGCCTCACTGTGTTAATTCAACCAAGCATTTAAAGAAGCAATAATACCAAATGCTACTCAAACTATTCTGAAAAATAGAGGAGGAACTACTTTCAAACTCATTCTATGAAACCAGGATTACCCTAATACCAAAAGCAGACAAAGACACATGAAAAAAAAAAAAAAAAAAAAAAAAAAAGAGAAAACTACAGGCCAATATTTCTGATGAATATTGATGCAAAAATCCTCAACAAAATACTACCAATCCAAATTCAACCATACTTTAGAAAGATCATTCATTATGACAAGTGGGTTTTATCCCTTGGATGCAAGGATGACCCAACATACACAAATCAATCAGTGTGATACATCATATCAATAGAATGAAGGATAAAAACTGTATGATCATTTCAATTGATGCTGAAAATGCATTTGATAAAACTCAACATCCCTTCATTATCCCCTCAAAAAAACTGGGGATAGAAGGAAAATACCTTGACATAATAAAAGCCATATACAACAGACCCAGAGCTAGTATCATACTGAAAGCCTTTCTCTGAAGATCTGGAACATGACAAGGATGTCTATTGTCACCACTGTTACTCAACATAGTGAATAGAAGTCCTAGCTAGAGCAATCAGATAAGAGAAAGATATAAAGGGCATCCAAATTGGATGAGGAAGTAGTCAAATTATCCTTGTTTGAAGGTGATGCAATCTTATATTTAGAAAAACCTAAAGACTCCACAAGATAAAGATTAGAACTGATAAACAAATTCAGTAAAGTTGCAGAATACAAAATCAACATATAATCAGTAGCATTTATATATATATACCAACAGTGAACAATGTGAAAAAGAAATTTAAAAAATAATTCCATTTATGATAGCCACACATAAAATTAAATACCTGGGAATTAAACAAAGAAGTGAAAGATCTCTGTAATGAAAGTTATAAAACACTGATGAAGGAAATTAAAGAGAACATCAAAAAAAAAAAAAAAAAAGGAAAAACTTTCCATGTTCATGAATTGGAAGAACCAATATTGTTAAAATGTTCACAGTACCCAAAGCAATCTCCAGATTCAGTGCAATCCCTATCCAAACACCAATGACATTCTTCACAGAAATAGCAAAAAAACTATCCTAAAATGTATAAGGAACCACAAAAGACCCAGAATAGCCAAAGCTATCCTAAGCAAAAGTAACAAAACTGGAAGAATCACATTACCTGGCTTTAAATTATACTACAAAGCTGTAGTAACCAGCTTGCATAAAACTACTAGCATAAAAACAGACATTTAGACCAATGGAACATAGTAGAGAAGCCAGAAATAAATTCACACACCTACAGTGAACTGATTTTTGACAAAGGTACCAAAAAAGAGGACAGTATGGGGAATGGACAGCAGTCTCTTCAATAAATGGTTCTGGGAAAACTAGATATCCATATGCAAAAGACTGAAACTAGACTCATATCTCTTGCCATGTACAAAAATGAAATCAAAATGAATTAAAGACTTAAATTGAAGACCTCAAACTATGAAACTCCTACAAGAAAACAATGGGGAAAATCTCCAGGATATTGGTCTGGGCAAAGACTTCTTGAGCAATACCCAACAAACACAGGCAATCAAAGCTAACACGGACAAATGGGATCACATCAAATTAAAAATCTTCTGCATAGCAAAGGACACAATCAACAAAGTGAAGAGACAACCCACAGAGTGGGATAAAATATTTGCAAACTATTCATCTGACAAAGGATTAATAACCAGAATATATAAGGAGTTCAAACAACTCTACAGGAAAAAAAAAATCAAATAATCCTGTCAAAAATGGGCAAAATATTTGAATAGGCATTTATCAAAAGAAGACATACAAACGGAAAACAGGCATATGAAAGGTGCTTAGCATTACTGATCATCAGAGAAATACAAATCAAAACTACAATGAAATATCATCTCACTCTAGTTGATATGGCTTATATCCAAAAGCAAGGCAATAAAAAATAGCAAATTGAGAAAAGGAACCCTTGTACACTGTTCATGGGAATGTAAATTAGTACAATCTCTATGAAGAACAGTTTGGAGGTTCCTCAAAAAACTAAAAATAGAGCTACCATATAATCCAGCAATTCCACTGCTGGGTATATACCCAAAAGAAAGCAAATCAATATACTGAAAAGATATCTGCACTCCTATGTTTGTTGCAGCACTATTGACAATAGCTAAGATTTGGAAGCAACCTAAGTGTCCATCAACAGATGAATGGATAAAGAAAATGTGGCACATAAACACAATGGAGTATATGCAGCCATAAAGACGAATGAGATCCAGTCATTTGGAACAACATGAATGGAATTGGAGGTCATTATGTAAAGCGAAATAAGCCAGGTACAGAAAGACAAACATTGCTCTCACTTATTTGTGGGATCTAAAAATCAAATCAATTGAACTCATGGACACAGGGAGTAGAAGGGTGGTTACCGGAGGTTGGGAAGGGTCATAGGGGTTTGGGGGGGGATGTGGGCATGGTTAATGGGTACAAAAAGTAGAAATAATGAATAAGACCTACTATTTAATAGCACAATAAGGTGAATATAGCCAATAATAATTAAAGAATGTAATTAGATTGATTGTAACTCACAGGATGAATGCCTGAGGGGATGGGTACCCCATTCTGCATGATGTGCTTATTTCATATTGCATACCTTATCAAACCATGTCATGCACCACACAAATATATACACCTACTATGCACCCATAAAAATAAAAAATTTTTAAAAATAAAATAAAGTAAGAGATCTGGGATTCTTTTTTTCACTGGGACACGTTAGAGGCCACTGTCAGGTTATTATTTGGCCTAATTTCAATATGTTTTGTCTCAAGCAATAGGGAAGCCTGAAGAGAGGGAGAGGGATAGGGTAACGGCTGGTCGATGGAGCAGTCAGAACACACACAACCATTTATCGATTAAGTTCACCGTCTTATAGGGATGCAGTTAGTGGCACCCTAAAACAATGACAAAAGTAGCAACAAAAATTGCTGACCATATATTGCGATAATAGATAATAATAATGAAAGAGTTAAAATATTGCAAGAATTACCAAAATTTAACACAAAGACATGAAGCAAGCACATGCTATTGGAAAAATGGCACCTATAGACTTGCTTGAGGATTTGTAAATTTGTAAAAAATTCAGTGTCTGTGACGAAATGCTATTGAACAAAACATAATAAGATGATACGTGTTTGTATTTATGTGTTTAATTAGACCTTTGATTTTTGTAGTTTTCAGTATGCAGCCTTTGTACATATTTAATAAGATTTATTTCTAAACACTTCATGTTTTGGTGCTTTTGTAAATTTTGCTCTTTAAAAAATTTTTATTTCCACATATTCACTGCTATTATATAGAAGTATAGCTAATTTTTATATATTGATGTTATATTCTGTGATCTTGCAAGACTCAGTTCTAGGTATCTTTTTTTAAAAGAAGATTCTTGGAATTTTCTGCATAGGCAATCATGTTATCTGTGCATAGAGCTAATTTCATTTCCCCTTTTCCAATCTGTATACCTTATATTTGTTTTCCTTGCCAAAATCCATAGTATGATGTCAAATAGAAGAGATGAGAGCAGACATTCTTGGCTTATTCTACATTTTAAGGTGAAAGTTTCAGTCTTTCACCGTTAAGTATGATGTTAGTTGTAGGTTTATTGTAGATTCTCTTTATCAAGTTGAGGAAGTTTCCCCTCTATTCCTTTTTTTTTCTGAGAGTTTTTATCATGATTGGGTGTTAGAGTTTGTCTAAAGCTTTTTCTGCACCAATTGATACGATTACATGATTTTTCTTCTTTTAGTTATAAATACGATGTACTATATTGGTTGATTTTTTAATTTTGACCCAGCCTTTTATTCTCGGGATAAACCCACCTTTAACGGATATTCAGGATTTTATTTCCTTTTGAGCTATTTTTAATAAATTATTTTCTAGTATTTTTGACATTACTTACATTAAAAATCTGTTTTTTATTATGTTATTTTTATCTTTTAATCTTTACCATATTTGTAATTCAATTGTCTTTTCATTCCTAATATTTTTTTCACACTTTTTTCCTTCGTAAATTCTGCCAGATAGTTGTTTTATTTTCTATTTTATTAGTCTTGAAAGACTCACCTTGCTATTTTATTTATTTCTCCTTTTATTTCTATTCCTTCCTTCTAATTCTTCACCCATTATTTTGACTATTTTTATTTTCCAATATAAATATAATTTAAGATTATAAATTTCCCTCTTAGTACTGGTTTAGCTATATATATGAATGTAGACATGTAGTACTACAATTACTCAATTATAAGTATTTTCTTATTTTCATTGCGATTTCTTACTTGGAGGAATGTTTTTAAGTTCTTAACATACTGGCTTTTTAAAATAAAAGCTTTCAACTATTGACATCTGACTTAATTTCATTTTGTTTAATGCAGTGGTCTTTAAAGTTTGGTTCCAGAACTAGCAGAAACAAGATTACCTGGTGTGAATTAAATTATGTTCCCCCAAAATATATGCTGGAGTCCTAACCTCAGGTACCTGTGAATGCATGGACCTTATTTGGAAACTGGTCTTTAGTATAATCAAATTAAGATGATGCCATACTTGATTAGAATAGGCCCTAATTCAATATGACTAATATAATTATAAGAAGAGAAGAGACACAGAGGCACATAAGGACGATACCATGTGATGATAGAGGCAGAGACTGGAGTAATTGGAATTTTTTTTTCTTTTTTTCTGAGAGTTTCACTCTGTTGCTCAGACTGGTGTGGAGTGGCATAATCACAGCTCACTGTAGTCTTGACATCCTAGCTCAAGCAATTCTCCCATCTCGGTCTCCTGAGTAGCTGGGACTATAGGTACAGAAAACCATGCTCAACTATTTTTTGTATTTTTTGTAGAGACAGGGTTTTGCCATGTTGCCCAGGCTGGTCTCGAGCTCCTGGACTCAAGAGATCTGCCCACTTCTACTTCCCAAAGTGCTGGTATTATAGGGATTAGCCACCACACCCAGCTTACTGATGTGTTAAAAGCCAAGGGATGCCAAGGATTGCTGGCAATACCAGAAGCTAAGAGAAGGGCATTTAACAGATTCCCCTATAACCTTTAGACAGAGCATTCCCAACACCTTGATTTCAAACTTCTAACCTCCAGAATGTGAGAAAATATATTTCTGTTGTTTCCTGTCTGTTGTTTTCAGCCACCCAGTTTGTGATATTTTGTTAAGGGCAGTCCTAGGGAACCAATACAATTGAAAACCTGTTAAAAAAGCAAATTCTTGGCCTCAATTCCAGACCTACCATATCAGAATCTTTGTGGGTGGGGTGGAGTACTTTGGATTTTAACACAAGTCTTTCATGTTATTTTAATGAATGCAAATTTGAGAACCACTGAGTTAGAGAATGTGGTCAACAGGATACCAGTCCTTTGAAATTTATTAAGATTCAATTTATAGTATAATACAGGGTTAATTTTTGCAAAGGTTTCATATATGTCTAAAATGTGCATTTCACAGTTACTCAGTGTAGAATTCTATATACGCCCATTAAATCAAGCTTGTTAATTGTGTTATTCAAATCTTCTGTATCATTAATAATATTTTTGATTCTGCTTAATCTACCAATCACAGAGATACATTAAAATCTTCTACTATGATAACAGAATTATAGAATTATGTATTTGTTCTTGTAGTTCTGCCATTTTAATATATTTCTACAAACATACACATAACATATAATGTTATTAGGTACATGCATATTTAGAATTCTTTCTTCCTATGGCATTTATCTGGACAAGGTGAAAGTAAATTTTTGATTTGGGGTGTCAGGTCACATATACAGAGTGAACTCCATTTTTAAGTCTGCCTAAACGTAGGCTTATGATTAGGAATACACAAGAAAATTTCCTTCCTTCCTTCCTTCCTTCCTTCCTTCCTTCCTTCCTTCCTTCCTTCCTTCCTTCCTTCCTTCCTTCCTTCCTCCTTCCTTCCTTCTCTCCTTTCCTCATTTCTTTCTATTCTTGCTGAGACAGTAAATCTCTCCATTAGTTTTATTTGAAAGGTACCTTTATATTTGAATCAGTCTCTGGAAATAGTATCCTTTAGGTAAGGCAGAAGTCTGTTGTCTACCTGTGATCCCTGCTAGCACTCCAGGCTTTGTCTCTTGACTTTAGCATCTGTGGCTTAGTAGAACACAGTCTCTAGACACAGTAGCAAGTACCCAGGAAAATGGTAAGTTCAAGTGCTCACCCACCTCAGTGGACAGCCTGCTATGCTTGAGTCCTTTGGGTTAACATGAGTGAATGGAGGTCCTTAAGTCAACGTTTGAGCTAAATCTCAGGGCTATCACAGGAATTCCTTCAGGGTCCTTTAATATCTCTCGAGCCCCCACATATGGCAGAAACTGTGCTGACTTCTTTTCGATTTAATTATATCACTGCAGTAATTGAGTGAAAAAACTGAGGTTCTACTACTATTATATTACCACTGAAGAAAATGAGGCTTAGAGTCCGCAAATAACGTGTTCAAGTAATTGAATGGGGATTTCGAAATCGTTTCTTCCTACTTAAGAGATTCCTGCTTTTGATAGTCTTGAGTGGTACAATTTTCCCTCTGTCTCCACAGATCAAGTAGTTGAAGTTTTGTTAGGTATGGAGTCTATATATTTGAGACTCAGAAGAGGAGTTGCAAAACTGGACAACAAGGAAGCAAGTAAGTAGTTGCTGCAGAGTGCAAAACTTTTACATGAAATTTGCTCTTATACTCTATACGTAATGATAGGAAAATGAGCCCCATAGGAGATGACAGCACTGTGTATGGCCATGCAGGTTGTACATACTCAAGGGGG
Organism: Rhinopithecus roxellana; assembly: GCF_007565055.1. Classification (NCBI taxonomy): domain Eukaryota; kingdom Metazoa; phylum Chordata; class Mammalia; order Primates; family Cercopithecidae; genus Rhinopithecus; species Rhinopithecus roxellana. The sequence goes on along the minus strand of NC_044549.1, from coordinate 114,956,355 downwards.
AGTCGTCCACATCCAGTATGGTGTGAATGGCATCTTTGGGAATTGTGCAGAGCTACACTGGCATAATCAGATGCAGTAACTTCTTCGTATTGATTTAATTTTTATAATCACAAGTAGTTTTCAGACACAAGTCAGTATAAACTAGAAATAGAATAAATGATGTCAGAATGAAAACCTTCTGAACTTGCTTTGATTCTAATCATCAAAACAATTAATACAATAATGTAATGCATCAAGGGTCAGTGTCCCAGAAAGCATGAAATAATATTAGGGACAAGAAGTTTAAAGCAAGAGAGTGCCTATAAAAATACAGGTGCAACACTCTATGTTGGTGTGTATAAGTACCTCTCATGCAGCAAAAAAAGAGGAAGACATCTCATTACAAACGCCAGGCAAATACAGTACAGACTCCCTAGCATTTTTAACACAGGCAACAGAGTTACCTGGTGAGCCACTGAATAGTAAAATACTCAAATGGATAAATGGGAACGTGACCATGGGGTTAGAAATGCACATTTTATAGGAAGAAGGGATTTTAGAAACTGCCCTGTATTGTATTTGCCAGCTGTGATTGCTTAGTCAAAGTTACTCAGCATGAATGTAGGGGAAGGAATAGAGGTTTCTGCAGATGACCCTAATCAAGATTACCAGCTGAGGTTCTCTTAGGTTGCTGAAAATAAGAGACAGGATTATCCAGGTATCATCGTGTTTGGCTTTCAGTTAACCTGCTTTGCTCCCACTTCACCTGAATTTTTAAATATCTCTATAGTTTAGTGTTTTACACACCTCAGTCAATAGGTTTTAGGTTGCCATTGCTTTTCAGGGAAGAAATGTATCGTAGTACTAGAAAGAACACTGCATTCAGAGCCAGAAGGTTAGAGCTGAGCTCTTCCATGAGCAAACCGGCTGTTTCTTCATCTGTAGCATTTAGGCTTTGAATGAATTGATGACTAATATGATTTTCTTCTCTAGAACAGTTTATCTATACATACTTTTAAAATGAGTGTTCTCTTGAATTGTGACTTGTGTGAATTTTTAAAAGAAATATCAAAGAAGGCTTTTACATAAGCTCAAAGTAGAAAAATCAACACACGCACAAATATATACATACTTATTTCTGATGTTATTCCTAAACATTCTTTTACATATCCTGTAAATGGCTATTACATTTGGGATAGTAAATGAAATGGTTTTTTATCTAAGCCAAAGAGCTGAATGCTCTGTCTTGCACATACAGAGCAATTTCATAATCAGAGTTCTTTATCAGGACTGGCAAAACTGGTACAGAAAATACAAGAAATGTCCTTTTCTTTGGCATAAGCTTAGGTGATTACCTCCTGCGAAAGTGCTAAAGCAATTATTTTCTTACTCATGCAAACACGGATTGTTCAAGGTTTGCTCCTGTCTTAGAGTTACAGAAAAAGCAAATTAACGGGCAATTCTGATATTATTGAACAAAGTCAGGGGCTATCCCTGAGGATGCAGTCTGAAGCCTTCATTATTACATTTGGGATCTTCACTAGTGTGTGAGTGTTCCATAGAGCACCTGGATGCAATTTTGCAAATTTCAGGTATAGCTGTAGTTTGTCAAATAGGTATTAGTTTCTATTTAGAAGCAAGCTGAGTTTAACTTTACATTCTTTTTGCTTGTTTTTTCCTCCACTAGCTCTGGCAACCTCATTTGGGGCTATACTGACTAAGCTTTCGAAATAATATTTCCTGGAACAGCAAATACAGGATTTGAATTTTTCAAAAGAAAATTCAGAAAGCAAACAAAATAAAAATAAAAATGGACATGTTTTAGCATTGATTTCTGAATATTACCTAAAGGTCACACTTCCTCCCTTTCCTCTGCCTCAAAGTAATTTGAGATAAACTTCCTGGATATCTATTCTGAATTAGATTTGGATAGGTAGGGCTCCTAGGTCTGGGGAAATCATGTCAGATCCTTCTTTACAATTCTACTCCTGGGTCTGCCTCTCCTGCTCCAAGGAACGTATCTACACGTACACCTTCTTTGAAACATCCTAGGCCTGGCCTGTTGGTCCTGTACTGTCCCCTGTCATGTTTCCTTCACTGGATTTTAGGCAGTGAACAGTGCTGTGTTTGTAAACTAACTCTCAAAAACAAAAAATAATACTGATATGTAGCCTTGCGAACGTCCATGTATAAATACTCCTACTCTGGTCATTTTCACTTTCAAGTTACCAACATGAGGTCACTGTGGATGGAGTTGGGAAGAGAGGTACACAATCAGCTCTCAGAAATTGGTAAGAGCTGGTTCCAGCACATCATATGTATCCATCTTTGCAGAAATCTCTGGCTGCAGTCTTAGATGTCTCTATCCACTGCCCCTCATCTATTTCTGCTTGTCTTTAATTTTTACGAATTATATTTATAAGTGCACTGAATCCTGTTTTGGTTAGCCGTTTAGTTCCAAATCAGATTCTACAGTTGGCATAGTCTCTAGGTTCCTCAGATTATGGATAGCACCTTTCTCATGTGCCTGATTATATCACATCAGCTGTAGTCACCAGCACAATGTAGACCTAGTATTCCTTCTTGTTCCTAAGCACATGGCTATCTGCTAATTTTTTACTTTATGTCTCAGAAAAGCCACCTGTTTTAAGTTCACTCACAGGACAGACAACAGACAGATGCTGATCTTCATACACGCTGAGGCTTTGCTCCATTCAGAGTATAAACTTCATTCATTTATTTGATGACTGAATCATTCAGGAGCTGAAAGGCAAGGGAGGTTGTATTAATCAGTGTTCTCCAGACAAACAGAACCAACCAAAGGCTAGATGTACAGATTAGAACAATAGATAGACAGATAGAAATAGATACATTTATTCTAAGAAATTGGCTTATGTAGCTATGGAGGCTAAGATCTGCAGTTTGAAAGCATGAGAACCAGGAAAGTCAGGTGGCATATATTTCAGTTCCAATCTAAAGGCAGTAGAAAACTGATGCTCAAAGCCAGGCAAGCAGAGAGGAAATTCTTTCTTTCTCAGAATTTTTTTTTTTTTTTTTTCTATTCAGGCCTTCAACAGATTGAATAAGGCCAGCCCACCTTTGGCAGGGCAATCTACTTTAATCAGTCTACTGGTTCAAATGTTAATCTTATCCAGAAACATCTTCACAGACACACCCAGAATAATGTTTAACCAAATACCTGTGCATTCCATGTCCCAGTCAAGTTGACACATAAAATTAATAATTACAAAGTGTGATCCTGAGAATCTCATGCTTGTGATTTTACAGTATTAAAATTATATTGAACATTATGAAAACATAGCAGATGTCATATAGATAGATGTTTTACTTTTGCCATGCTAGAGGAGTGGTGTGAGAGCTCCTGGGGAGAACAACTTCAGATTTTGACCCCACAAAAACAGTTGTCTTCAAGCGTAAATAGGTGTAATGTGTTCAGATGTATGTGTATTACTTTATATTGATTGTTTTCGGATATGGCTTTACATCGATGAGTATCAGGTGTGCCACACATAGCCTATCACTGGGATATAGACATCCATAGAGTACTGAGAGGAACTCATTTGGGTCTCCAGGGGCTTTTCTGTTTCCGCGGATATGTAGACATCTTCAGCTACTAACTCTCCTTTTCACATCCTCTTGCTGCAGATCCATACCCATATCCTTATTCCTGCGTTAGCCATTCATTTGCTTCACATTATATTGCATGCATTCAATTAAGTAGATGTTAATATGACTTTTAGACTTTCTGAGGAAGGATCAATAACCATCTCCTACCCAACCAAGCTTAGCTGCATTTTGTCAATGGCGTATTGAAAAAAAGTAATGACATTGTTTTTCACTGTCTACAACCTTCAGGTAGTGGATAGAATGCTGGACTTGTAGCTAACAGCAGCAACAACAATAGCAAAAGTGGCACCCTTCCCAGTTTCACTATCCCATCACCGTGTGGTCTTGTTCAAGCCACTGAAGTCTGAACCTTTGTTCTCTCAATAGAAAATGAGGAGGCTGAGCTTGAACTTGGATAGCTAAGCACTTTCTTGTTGCATCTCTGAATGGTAGCTTGCATAGCAAGGGTTTTTCAGGTAAAGATGAAACAGGGGTGGGAGTGGGTAGGATGTGGCTGGTTAGAAAGTAGAAAGTGATTTTTGAGATGATACTTCCTGGCAATCACCCACACGGATAGGATTGCCAGATTTAACACATAAAATTATACAATGACCATTTAAATTTGAATTTTAGATAAACAATGAATAATCGGTAGTACAAGTATGTCCCAAGCAATATTGGAGATAAATTTATATTAAAACTATACATTATTTACCTGAAATTCATATTTAACTTAGTATTCTGTATTTTATCTGGCAACCCTAAATAACAGCAGATAACCTATTCTATCTCAACAGGTTGAGCTGAACAAGTAGGGCATCTTAGTGAAAAATACAACATCAGTTCATAAAGACAGAGGCTGGGTAATTTGCTACCCATGCAGCATGGGATAAAAAAGGTGTTGTTAGTTTTTCTTTTTTTGCACAGGTTGCAATATCACTTTTATGGTTAAAAAAATTGTGTGACATTTTAATAATGACATAAGAAGTCATCAGGTGAATCCTTGAATAGACCTGAAGACGCTATATAGAGTTTTAGATATAAAAGGTAGGTTACCAGAAGAATAAAAAGATGAACGAGAAGCCTCTGAGACTTTTTACTTAAGACAGAAAAATGCTAAAATTGTGTCTGGCTTAGGAGTTGAGTTGAATTACTTTGTAGTTTGTGTATTAAAATGGAGAAATAAAATTAATAGAAGAATTTTAAAGTTTTAGTAAGCAATAAGTGTAACATTTAATTAGGGTGCTGTTCTCAATATGTTTTAATCTTCAGCTGCTTGAAAAAATGATGATCATGCATCATTTGGTAGATAAAGCCTATGAACTAGATAACGTAAGCCATATACTGGTGTATTGCAACTGCTGACATTTCCCTTGTCAACCCATGGGTCCAGTGGGCCTTATTACTGAGGGCAAGCAAGAGATGCCTAAACTCTTGACTTGCCTGGGTACAAAAGTACGACTTACTTGCCTGGGTAATGCACATCCAAGGTCCATATACACCTTGTCTGCCCCATACGCTGAGAGATTATCACATATTTTAATTCTCTCATTTCGAATGAATATACTCATTTGTCTGAGGACACGCATTTTTCCTTCTCTTCCACATTTCTTTGAAAATGAACCATGCATAATGTATAAACTCATGGATAACAAATACCTGTTTGTGGGATGACTGCATTTTCATTCATTCAAAACTGTTTACTTAGCACTTACGTCAGCCTTGTCATGATGCTAGTGAAAGGAAAAAAAATTCAACTTAATACAAACTCATGATGCAGTATATATGTTAATTTAGAGGTAAAGCATAGGGCACTGAAGGACTACTGTGGAGAGCAACTAACCTACGGCGGGAGATGCCGCAGAAAGGTCTCCTGTGGTGGCAAACTCTGAATTAAGGCTAGGGAAATAGTAGGAGAATTAGGTTACCAGAAGAATAAAAAGATGAAAGAGAAGCCTCTGAGAATAGTAGGAGTAGGAGAATTACACAGAGGAAGAGTGCAGGCTGAGTAGGCATTCTAGATAGAGTTATCAACATGTGCTAAGGCTTGAGAAGAAAGAGAACACAGCACTTGCAGGGGATTTCAAGGAGTTCAACTGACTGGTAGAGTGGGCAAAAAAAGCCAGCAGTGGCAAGGGATGAGATGCAGGGGAAACAGACTGTGATGGAATTGAATGTCATGCTCAGGAGATTAGAAATTCCTGAGTATGATAGGAAGATATTGGAGTACTTACAAAGATTTGTGTTTTAAAATGATCACTCTGGGCTGGGTGGGGTGGCTCACGGCTATAATCTCAGCACTTTGGGTGGCTGAGGCAGGTGGATCACGAGGTCAGGTGTTCAAGACCAGCCTGGCCAACATTGTGAAACGCCGTCTCTACTAAAAATACAAAAAATTAGCCAGGCGTCAGGGCAGGAGCCTGTAATCCTAGCAGAGGCAGGAGAATAGATTGAACCTGGGTGGCGGAGGTTGCAGTAAGCCGAGATTGCGCCACTGCCCACCAGATTGGGCAAAAGTGCAAGACTCCATCTCAAAACAAACAAACAAACAAACAAAAAGATCACTCTGGCTCAAGTGTTCAGTATGGAAGGAGGTCCACATTGGAGGCGGGGAGACAAGCTTAAAAGCTGTACCACTAATCTAGGAGAGTGATTATGGTCGCATGAATTTGGCAAGCAGTAGTGGGCATAGAGAGAAATGGACAGATTCATGGTTTACTGAGAAGAAAAATTTTACAATTTTTTGTTTAATGTAAAATGATGTTAGAAAAATAATATCTCTATACTATAGATCCCAATTTGTACATACATATGTACATATTTGCATCTTGAAAAGCTGGGAGAATTTGGGATGTAATTTATCAAGCCAGAGAAATTCACAGAGAACCATGAGAGAATAGATGGGTTTGCAACAGGCCAGATGAGTACCTGATGAGTTATGCTTTCACCATATGAATTTTAGGACTTTATTATATGCCTCAGTTAAAAAATCTCATGAGCAGTTGTATATATGGGTCTGAGTTTCAGGAGAGACATCTAGGCTATAATTCTGGAGGTTATCAGCATATAAGTGGTAAGCCGGTCTTGGACGTGGATTAAATCATCCACGGAAAATGTTTAACATTAAGAAGAGATGCACACTGAGTGGAGCTTCTGCCCTGTCTGCCTTAAAAGAATAAGCAGAGCCGCTTGATTGGAGACCAAGAAAGAGCATGGAACACTGAGGGAAGAAAATCAGGAGAGCATAGTGTCATAGAAGACACCAGGAGGGAGAATTTTAACAAAGAAGAGAGACAAATCAAAGGTATCATGTGGACTCGAAAGATCAAGAGTAGAATTAAGAGGCATTTTATTGGATTCAATAAAAGGAGATCTTGGTGGCTGGATACAGATAGTTATAGTAGTTTGGGCATGGTGTGAGATGCAAGAAATTGACAAATGTGTGGGAGGAGAGTAAGTGGAAGTAACTGGTACAGGAAAGGTCAAGAACATTCATTTTAGTATCAGTAAGACTTGCATAGGGTAAGTGCTAGTGGGAAGAAAACAGTAAGTGGAAGAGGAGTGTTAAAGAAGCAGGAAATGAAGGGCATGAGTGTGAGAGCAATTCGTCTGAAGAAGGCAGAGCTGTGGTCCCAGACAAAGGTGGGGCCAGCACCTCTCAGGAAAAAGAGTGCAGTTTAAGGCTTTCTCTCTCTCTCTCTCTCTGAATAGGAGAGGCCTAGTGTTGAGAATGACAGATTAGGAGATGGAGTGGGAGGTGTGAGGAAAGGGAGAACATTTGAAATTGCCAATTTGAGACTGGGAGAGAGGGCTGCCTAGAGAAACACAGGAAGTTTGCCAGGCATTTGTCAGTGCCCAGTAAATGTGGAAGCCATAAACTGGAATTGAAATCAATCCAAGCAGTTGTGTGATTTTCTCCATTAGGGCCCAGAAGCGCTGATGTAGGGGATAAGAACACAGGCAGTAAAATTTATCTAATGCTGGGGTGTGGCAGACAGTGTGACAAATGCCAAAGTGTTTCTGGTCAGACAGGCAGATTTGAGGGGACACAGGGAAGAGGAACTTCACATCCTCAAATGAGGACAGAGGACTAAAAGACATGGAGAACTGAGGACAAAGGATTGAGGGCTGAGGGAATTGAGGCACGTGGAGAAGAGGACCTTCATGTCTTAAAACAGTCACATAGGAATTGTGATTTGCAAAGACAGGTGTTTGCCAAGACTTTCTTAAGAAATTTGTAAAACTAGGAATAAGCTAGTTATAAATTATGACAATTCATCATGTTTGAAACATTACATGACTGTAGATAAATGGTGGACTCTTACATGAAAATGAAAATTCCTGTAATGTTCAAGGGAATTTATTACACATAAACATCTTTTAGGAGGATACAGTTGTAGCATTTTCATAACAAAGGGGGGGCATATTTCAAGAAATGGGAAATGGAGTTTTAAAGTTTATACAAAATAAATATTGAAAGTCAGCAAACAAATTATAATTCATACATAACTTGAATTTTGTCATCTACAGATTATAGTTGTGAGCATAAATATTTATTGGGACATATGGAGTTGGACAAAAATAGGGTTACATATGGCACATGAAAAATAAAAAAACAAGCATACTGACAATATTAAAATACATTAATAGCAATCTACCTCTGAAACAGTTTCACTAAAGTCACAATTATGCATATTCCAGGTTACTATTAAATTTCTTGTACAGGAACAGTACAGAAGTCTTAGTTGGGGTGTATAATTACTATTAAAGTATATTTCAACTGTTAATTTTTTTATTATACTTTAAGTTCTGGGATACATGTGCAGAACATGCAGGTTCGTTAAATAGGTATACATGTGCCATGGTGGTTTGCTGCACCCATCAACCCGTCATCTACATTAGGTATTTCTCTTAATGCTATCCCTCCCCTTGCCCCCCATCTACTGACAGGCCCCGGTGTGTGATGTTCCCCTCCCTGTGCCCATATATTCTCATTGTTCAACTCCCACTTATGAGTAAGAACATGTGGTGTTTGATTTTCTGTTCCTGTGTTAGTTTGCTGAGAGTGATGACTTCCAGCTTCATCTATGTCCCTGCAAAGAGATGAATGCATTCTTTTTTATGGCTGCATAGTATTTCATGCTGTATATGTGCCATATTTTCTTTATCCAGTCTAACATCGATGGGCATTTGGGTTCGTTCCAAGTCTTTGCTATTGTGAATAGTGCTGCAATAAACATACGTGTGCATGTGTCTTTATAGCAGAATGATTTATAATCCTTTGGATATATACCCAGGAATGGGATTGCTGGGTCAAATGGTACTCCTTGTTTTAGATCCTTGAGAAATTGCCACAGTATCTTCCACAATGGTTGAACTAATTTATATCAACTGTTAGTTTTTAAAAGTAGAGGATCTACATTGCTTAAATCTGAGAGCATCACTAGGACAAGCCACTCATATTATAATGGGCTACTTTTGACATTTCCACTTAGTTTTTCCTTCATATTGCAGAAAACATTGTTTTCACACATTTAGAATGTTTGTAGGACAAAAAAGTGAAATATAGCTTGCCAGTCATTCAACCCATAAATGTAAATCTAGCTGAATTATATTTTAATTCAAATTGCTATTGAATGCCACTTGAAGGTCCATGTTTAAAAATGGCTACTGCTCATGTTGGGCAACATTGTTTCAGAAATGCCTTCATGGTTCTAATGTTGAACTCCTTTAAGGTCAGTCAGAGCTTTACAGATATAACCATGTGACCGGAAATTATTTTTAAGCAGTTAAAAAAATAAAATAGAAAGTAGACGTAGGGCATATGCTAGTAGTTGGTGTCTTATTCCGTGAGTGGTGCTGCAAAAATTTTGACTTTCCCAAAATATCTCCTGTTCTGCTGTGATGTGTCTTCTGTTCTGTTTTATGTGATTCATAATCTGTATCATAGTAGTAAACTTTCTAGGGCATTCTGAGGGAATGTCTTTTGGAGCTCATTGACAAAATGCTACCAGAAGAGGGGAGGATTAAGTTCTTCTATAAACTTTCATTCTTATATGTCTCTACAGGGGAACACATATGCATTTATAGACACTTCCTCATCTTGCTTGGATGTGGAAAATGAAGAAGGTGGTAGAAGGGGAGAGGAAATTTGCATCTGTTGTAGAGGGAGGAGATATTGGCAAACACGTATAAGAAATAACGACAAGGGAGAAATCTGGAAAATGGAGGAGTAATGAGATTTAATTTGGGCTATTCTATAGTTTTGCCTAGAGCTAGCCCCTATCCTCTCATACATTAGGAGAAAATAATGTAAAGTCTTGGGGGCCGGACATGACTTAATAATTATGTAGACTTTGAAGTTTAGAGATATAACATCTGTTTTGGGCTACACAATAATCTAAATTACAGATAAGGACCTTGAAGTTTAAACGAAGTCACTTTCCCAGATCTCATAGGACAGTACAGGGATTTGAACTCATATTTTCTAATCTTAGAAATTCTACACTTTGTACTACATTACAAGGTCCTCTAAGAGAGATCCCTTCCTGTAGCGTGAAATACAAATGTTAATTTCATTTAATTCTTCTTTCCTATAGTTACTTCTTCTTCTTTCAGCTCTCTTTATTTAAGTATATCGTGGGGTTAACGGCATTTTACTTAGCATACCGTTTTTGCAAATGCTTATTTTAAATTTGAAAAGAGAGGAAGAGAGGAGAGAAAAGAAGATAAGGGAACTTTACAGTGAAACCCTTGGAAATTCATAAGAACATTTCCAGTTACACATAGGTTTGAAGTTTTTATTCTAAATAAAATTTTCTAGGGTGTAAAGCCCAGGTTTTATTCTTAGCTTTGCCACTGAGTCATTCTCTGCCCTTGGACACCTCACCTAACACATTGTAACCTAGTAAGATTTAGCGTTTTTCAAAACTAGATTGTGTTTGAAAAGAGAAATCTTCAGTTTTCCTCGTTGTGATGTTCCTCTGTTTTCTTAAAGTACTTGAGATCCTGGGTGTCCTGCTGTGACTTGTTCAAGCATAATTTGTAACAAAATAAGATTGAAAGGTTTCTGGATTTCGCATGAAGATCTCTTCAAAAGGAATCTTTAAAGTTGAAGTATGGCTAACCTATTATTTTCTTTTCTATTGCCTTATACTGTGTTATCTTCCAACAAGGTAACATGCAACCATCCACTGCCTGTAACCCTGGCTTCCTGTGCAGCAAAGAGAACTTGACTGCCAACCTTTACCCCTGAACTTTGCTTCATGAGTGAAAATAGGATTAAATTATAGTTTCCATTTTTAAGATTCTTAAATATTTAGTATACTTTATGGTTATTTTCCTACTTATATTCCTCATCCTTTATGAGTAGCCCTCTCATTTGTTCCTTCATATCTTTAGGAATGTCTGCGCTTAGATAATTAGACATTCGCAGTTACGGAAACTAAGATCACAAAGATTGGTCATTAAATTTGATTTTCATAAAGCTTCTTTCTAATTCCATGTCAACTTTGCAACACAGTTATCATTTTTTAAAATTTTTAATTTTTGTGGGTACATAATAGGTGTGTATACTTATGAGGTACATGAGACATTTTGATTCAGACGTGCAATACATAATAATCTGTCCATGGAAAACGGGATAGCCATCCCCATGAGTATTTATCCTCTGTGTTACACACAATCCAATTATATTTTTTAAGCCATTTAAAAATGTACAATTAAATTAGTACTGACTATAGTCACCCTGTTGTGCTATCAAACACCAGGTTTTATTCATTCTTTGTAACTAATTATTTTGTACCTGTTAACCATCCCCAGCTCTCCCCAACCACTTCACTATCCCTCCCAGCCTTCCTATGCGGATAACTATGCTTCTACTCTCTGTCTCCAAGAGTTCAGTTGTTTTGATGTTTAGATCTCACAATAAGTGAGAACATGCGATATTTGTCTTTCTGTGCCTGGCTTATTTCACTTAATATAATGATCTCCAGTTCCATCCATGTTGCTGCAAATGACAGGATCTCATTCTTTTTATGGCTGAATAGTACTTTGTTGTGTATATGTACCACATTTTCTTTGTTCATTCATCTGTTGATGGACGTTTAGCTTGCTTCCAAATCTTCACTACTGGGAATAGTGCTGCAACAAATACGGGAGTGCAGGTATCTTTTTGATATACTGATTTTCTTTCTCTTGTGTGTGTATATAGCAGTGAGATTGCTGGATCACATGATAGCTCAATTTTTAATTTTTTGAGCACCCTTGAAACTGTTTTCCATATTGGATGTACTAATTTACATTCCCACCAACAGTGTACGAGGGTTCCCTTTTCTCCACATCCTCGCCTTGTGTTATTGCCTGTCTTTTGGATATAAGCCATTTTAACTCAGATGAGATAATGGTAGTTTTGATTTGCATTTCTCTGATGATCAGTGATGGTGAGCATCTTTTCATATGCCTGTTTGCCATTTGTGTTTTCTTTTGAGAAATATCCACTCAAATATTTTGCCCAATGGTTATCATTAATATTTATTCATTGAAGATTTTCAATGGTGTTTTAGTTTTGATATAAATTTTGCTAATATTTGAATGCTTAATAAAAAGTTTTATTTCATTGGAATATGCGAAAAGATTCATTGATAGATTGAGTTAAAGTAGACCTCAGAAGGCTGTAGGTATGGATTTAAAGGTAAAACTTCTGATTTTAGTTTTCTGGAAGTCAATCTTTCAGATAGTTTTCTGAGTGACATCTGTATGTTAGGTGCATGGTGAGCGATTGAATATTCTGGAAAACCATTTTCTGCTTTTGAGGTACTAATAATGTAGCTGAAGAAACATTACATTTATATTAAATATTAGTGAGAGTTGAAGGCTACATTCATATAAGAGCTGTCACAAAATAGTGTGTGATTAACTGTTGAATGAAAATTACAGGTAATAAAACATTACCCTATTAGCTAGGAAGTAGGCCTAGGAAGAAGACATGATCCTGGAACTAGACTCTGAGGGATTATGAAAGTATTTTTTAGGAAGTTGGACATAGGGAAAGCCAAGGAAGCATGAAAATAATCAGAGTAAAGGCCAAAAAGTAACCAGAATCAGACTTGTTAAAGCAGAAATTGCTCTCTAGGGAAACACATACCCCCTAGGTTGGTCAAGTAGAATGGCTTGGGGAAATAAAGGAGAAGTTAGAAATAAGGAGCCAAAGAAAGCTTTATGGCCGGGGAATTGTATGATCAACACATCGTTTATGAAGGAAAGATAATGTAAAATGTATACAAGATAAACTAGATAGATGAGATTCACTGAAGAGCAGTTCTGAGAAAAGTGCAGTAGCTATGTTAGAAGATAAACGTATGAACAAAGCCAGTGAGAGTAGATATATATTTATTTAGATGTTAAGGTAAAAAGTATAATGTAGAAATACTTCCTAAATATGCTTAATTGAGTAAAATAATAATAAAGACTCAAAGAAAGTATATCTATAATAGTGGAAAGTGATTTGTTTAAATACTAAACTTACTCCCTTAAAAATTATTTATTTTCGTCCTTGTGGTAGACAGCTTATAAGATGGTCCCCAATAATACCTGCCTTGTAGCCCTTCTGTAAGCTGTTTCCCTTGAGGGTAGGATTGATTTGCAGACTCTCTGCTAATGAATAAACTATGGTAAAAGTAATGGGGTGTCACTTCTGAGATCAAGTTACAAAAGATTGTGGCTTTCATCTCATCCTCTCTTGCTCTATTGCTGTTGTGTTCTCAGGGAAGCTAGCACATTTTGTGAAGTCCATGTGACAGGGAATTTATGACTCTGGTCAATAGTTTAAAAAAAGACTTCAATGAGTGAGTGAGCTTGAAAGTGTACCATCCCTAAATCCAGACATGAAATGATCCAATTTCCAGCCAACACCTTGACTGAAGTCTTATGAGAGACCCTGGGCCAGAGGCACCCAGCTAAGACATTCCAGGATGCTTGACCCCCATAGAAACTATGAGGTAATAAATGTTTGTTGTTTTAAGTCATTGAGGTTTGGAATAATTTGTTAGACAGCAATAGACAACTAATACATTATTATAGTGTTGCATATTCTTCTACCTCCACCAGGACAACTGACTGAATACTATAAAGGATGCTCCTACTATAATACAACAAAATTTAAGCTAAAGTATACTTTTTAGTTTATTAGAATCACTGGAGTCATGGAAAATAAGACGCAATTCCAGGGATAAAATAAACTGAAGCCTGTAGGCAGAAAGCTTACCCTAGGATAAATGACAGCTAATTCCTGGGAACAAGAGTCTAAGCCTGGGGTTTACTGCAATGTAAGAAGCAGCTAAGAAGAGTTTCTTATGTAGGGTTAGAGAGGTTCAAGGTCAGTAATGCCCCTGAAAAGTATACCCAATTTGGGCTTTTAGACTCTTCCTCTGAAAAAATTAGATATAATATTTGAGCACATAATTAAAATAAAAACAATAACAACGAAGGAAACAGGCAACCACAGAGAGTAATGGAGAGATATCACCAAGGACTTTAGTTATTGGAATTATCTGGAAAAGTGTGCAAGTTAAGCATCTGTGGAATTTCTAAAGAAATAAAAAATTGCATATAAAACTGAGTGAACAATAAGTGATTCTTAAAAATAATCAGTCTTAAAAAAGGATGAAAAAGAATATTTAAAAATATAATCTTTTCTACACTTTTTCTTCTCCCTCTTCCCTGTCCCCATGTCTCTTCTAGTCATGCTATTGCTTTTAGTTCTCTTAATTAAATTTAAAATTCATTTAATATATTAAGCCTCTATTCCATTGATGTGTCAATGTTGGACAACATTACTTGCATTTTCACGATGTAAGTTGATGGATTTAGTGGCCTTATGTAATCTCTCCTTGTCCCCTCTAATAGTCAAATGCTGATTACCATATTATTATATTTGTACTGTCATGGGTATTATTATTTACCTTCCATTTTGTTACTATATTATTCATCTTCTCCTTGGTATGCTTATAGATGACATCTAGAAATAGAAACAAAGATCAGCATATATAAATGCACAATTATGTAGATATTCATTGCAAAGCAAAAGTGAATTTCAACTCTTTAAAGGAAGGTGGCATGATCACTTTTCTGTGCTGCTGAGAAAGAAACAAGCTAACAAAAATGAATGGAGGTGGGGAGAGAGAAGATGGGAGGGTACGTATAGTGTATTATAATTCTTCCATTTCATTCATTTGAAGATGTGCTTTTTGTTTTTAACATTTGAACATCTCTGAGTTTGGAATGCATCTTATAATCATTGTTGGCCAAGCAGTGGTGATGGTCTGGGATTACTGACTGCTCATGTGAAAACTTGACCATAGCTGCTCGTAATATCATCAATTCAATGGAATGATGCACATTGCCAGTACTACATTCGTTGAGTTTAATTGCCATTTAAAATATCAGGAAGGGTACATTATGATTCAACAATAATACAGTTATTGTATACATCGAAAGGAAAGAGAGCAATGTGATATGTGCTAAAATGCATAAATAAATAATCTAGAAGAGTTATTGCAATGAGTATAAAATAAAAATTCTAAATAATAGGAAAGCATATGCCATAGTTGAATTAGGAAAAATTTTTCTCTTAGTGGCTATAAGGTAATAGTGCATTATCTAATTAATAGATTTCTAGAGTCAATGAAATGTAAATTTTAAATGTGTATATTATAATTTGCCTTTTCCTTTTCAGTAAAATATTTCAGCTTTCTCGTTTTGCTATTCATTACAGAGAATTCACTTTATTCTCCATTTTTGTACAGAACCCTAATCTAATTCGCTTTGCAGATTTGCTGTGATACAAGCAGCAGCTCTTCCAGCCCTTCCATCTCCATGCCATTACCTCTTTCTAGAGTAACAAGTTTTGGTTAGACACATTTGCAACTTCTCTTGCAGCTAGGGATGACAACGTTACCAGGTTCTTCACATGTGATGTGGGCAGAAGTGATAGAAGTAAAATGAAATCCCACCAACCTCTTTCCCTTTACTTCCTTTTCATTTTCCCTGAGGCTGGAGTGTGGATGTGGTGGGAAGCCATCTTTAACACTGCACCCAAGGACCAAAATACAGAGGTTGCAAAATAAGACAAAAGAAAAAGCCCTAACATCATTGAGTTGTCCTACTAGCACTGGATTACCTATACTTACTGATGCATGAGAAAAAAAATATATTTTCTTTAAGTCAATATATATTAAGGGACAATATAATTGCCCTTTAGCATCCCTTTGTCTTTTTTGTGTGTGTGTGAAATAGATTTCAAACAAAAGTTTGAAACATTAACCTTAAAGAACAGGTGCGATATACCAAAGTTTAACTTCACCTTTTAAATATTTTTTTCCCCAGAGATAGAGTTATTGAGGATGCAACCAAAAACTACATTACATGGCAAATATTATTGAACTCTAATTATGGATATTAGAGAAAAAATTCTACAAAAATAATTATTCCTCACATGCATGTAGAGTTCCAAGAATCACAGCTCATGAGAAAAACAGGGAAGCATCTCTATGAGTTAAGGTAAATGCAGTAGATACTGTTACAGACATACACTGAAAGTTCAGAGACTTATTAAATGTTAATTTCTTATATTTTCTCCTTTTATCTCCTGAGTTATGAGGAAGAAATAAACAGAAAATGATACCTAAATCAGAATTGTGTTAGCATGTTTCGCAAAGAGTCATTACCAAATATATGGTGAAAAAGAAACTAGACATGATGAAAACAGTGGAAATTTATTAAATTGTGGCATTAATTGGCATGAAGTAGTTCATAATACTCCCATATTATCTTTATTATTGTCTATAAGAATCTACAGTAATACGCCCTCTCTTTGCTGTTGATATTTATGAAATTTTCCTAAGAACTAACTTATTTGTTCATTTTTCTCTAATATTTCTGTTTTATATTGTATCTATTTCTGTCCCTATTTTTATTATTTTTAGTTCATTTACTTACTTTAGTTTTCATTTGTTTACTGTTTTTCTGGTTTCCTAAGTGGAGAAATTGGAACATTGATTTTACTTGCCTTTCTTCATTTAAAGCTATAAGCTTCTCTGTAATAACTGCTTTATCTATATTCCACATATTTTATACTTTGTTTTCCTTATCATTCAGTTCAAATATTTTTTGAAATTTACCTTTGATTTCTTCTTTGACTCATGGATTATTTGAAGTATTTTGGTTTGTTTCCAAAAACTTGAAGATTTTCTACATAACGTTACTTCAATTTTAATATTATTATGTCTAGAGTATATGCTCTGATTTACATTCTTGGGTATTTATTGAGACTTGGTCTATGTAGGTCATGGTTTCTCAAACTTCGCATAACATATTTGACTGGATATTACTTTGTTGTGGGAGTTAGTCTGTATATTTTAGGATGGTTAGCAGAGTCTCTTCTAGATCTCAGTTTCTCCCCTACGGTTGCGATGATCAAAAAATGTCTTGAGACGTTACCAAATGTTTTCAGGGAGGCAAAATCACCTCTAGTTGAAAAATGCTGATCTAGATGAATGTCCCATATGCACTTAAAAAGAATGCGTAATTTACAGTGATTGGGTGTGATGTTCTATAAATATCAGTTAGATTTAGCTGGTTGTTAATGTTGTTCAAATCATACATATCTTCACTCATTCTTTTGTATTTAAAAAATCAATTATTGACAAGGCATCTTCAAAATCTCCAATGATGATCACCCATTTTTGTGTTTTTGTCTTTAGTTCTAATAATTTTTGATTCACATATTTCAAAGCTTGTTATTAGTTGCATATATATTTATCCTTGTTATTTTATGTTAAAATTGATGATTTTCCCATTATAAAATTTACCTGTCTTGATACTTTTTCTCAAACTCTAGTTATATTAATATAGCCACTTCAATTTTCTTATGCTTAGTGTTATCATGGTATTTTTCACATCTTTTCTCTTTCAGTTTACTCATGTCTCTGTTTTCAACTCATTTCCTTAAACATAATACAGTTTCATCTTGAATTTTTGAAATCTAACCTGACATTCTTTATTTGAAGTATTTATTTTGTTTGTATATAATGCAATTATTGATGTGTTACATTTCTCATTTTGATTTTTCTCCCTCTTTTCTTGTTAATATCTTGAGTGTATTGCATACATTTTTAGGATTATATTTTATCTCATGCATGTATTGTCAGCTATAACTTTTCATATTATTTTAGATAGTGGTTCTAGATACAACACTAGGTATTATTAAGCTAGCACACATTAATAATATATTTCTTCGTGTACCTTGCATCAATATAATTTCCTTTATCTTCATTCTGCTCTGTGTGCTCTTGCTGTTTTCTATTTTTTCTGCTAGTATTTTACAACTCTACAAAACATTATTTATTTATATTTTGTTTTGTACAGCTCATTTTTATATTGCTTTAAATTCAGAAATTATTATACAGATATTATATCTACACACACACTAATTTTTTAAATAATTACACCTATTTACTTTCTCTGGTCAGATTTTTTTTCTTTTTAATTTCTAATATTACTTGTTTCTTTTCCTCTTTGTTTTGTTTGAATACTTTTCTTTTTATTGATCAGCCCTCACATTCACTGATACTGTCTTCTGCTTTTTCCAGTCTGCTATAAGTTCATTCAATGAATTTATAATTTCCAATCAATAAATTTTACACGCAGGATTTCTTTTTTTTTTTTTTTTTTTTTTTTTTTTTTTTGGAGATGGAGTTTCACGCTTGTTGCCGAGGCTAGAGTGCAGTGGCATGATTTTGGCTCACCACAACCTCCATCTCCTGAGTTCAAGTGATTCTTCTGCCTCAGCCTCCTGAGTAGCTGGGATTACAGGCACCTGCCACCATGCCTGGCTAATTTTGGATTTTTACCATGTTGCCAAGGCTGGTCTGGAACTCCTGACCTCAGGTGATCTACCCACATCGGCCTCCCATGTATGCAACATTTCTATTTAGATCTTTATGCAGTTATCATGTGTTTGTTGAAATTTCCAATCTTCCTACTTCTTATGCACCATTTTTACTTTATTCTTTAACATTTTTATAGTGGTTATTTTAACTTCTTTGTTTGATAATTCCAACATTTGTGCTATCTCTAGATTTGCTTCTATTGACTACTTTCTCTCTTGTTCATTGTTCATATATTTTGCATTTTGCTTGCTTGTAATCTTTCATTTTTTTTTGTGAAACATTTTGTAAAAAAAAGGATAGTAGAAACTGAAGGAAGTAATATTTGCTTCTAAGTAGGGGCAGGTACAGTTTTAATCAGGCCATGAGAGCAAAAGTTGGGTCAATATACTGTAGTTGATTTGGGTTGGTGCTTTATTTCAACATTAACTTACTTTAGTTTTCTGCTATCTTCAAATGTTTGGAGAATTGAATCAGGACTATTCCTTCTGAAGGACTTAGGATCAGAGCACTACTAATACTCAAGAGATCTGCCTATACTTCAAAGCTAAACCACCAGCTTTTGCAACTGTGGGATATGTCTCTAGTTTACAGCCTGTTTGTCAGTTTTCTGAGTCCCGAAGCATTGTTTTGCCTTTCAGACATGCCTAGTGCTTTCTGCACCTTGGAAGGTCTCTTTCAGACCTGTTATCTGTTTCCCAGTCTTTTTAGGGCTATGGCTCTATACTCTATAAAGATAGAGAACACTATGAAGAGATTTAACTTTAGCTTTCCTAATTAGCCTTCTGTCTTTAGTAATTGAGAGCCAAATTGTAATGGTGTGTGTGTGTGTGTGTGTGTGTGTGTGTGTGTGTGTGTTTGTGTGTGATCTCTTCAACCCCTCTAACCTTCCTTAGATGATGTATTTCTCTGCATTTGCTTCCCTGCTGATATGGTTTGGCTCTGTGTCCCCACCAAAACCTCATCTTGTAGTTCCCATAATTCCCACATGTTGTGAGAGGGACCCAGTGGGAGATGGTTGAGTAATGGGGGGAGTCTTTACTGTAGTGTTCTCTTGATAGTGAATAAGTTTCATGAGATCTGATGGTTTTAAAAATGGGAGTTTCCCCACACAAGCTCCCTCTTTGCCTGCCACCATTCATGTAAGATGTGTCTTCTGCCATGATTGTGAGGCCTCCTCAGCTGTGTGGACCTATAAGTCCATTAAACCTCTTATTTTTGTAAATTGCCCAGTCTCAGGTGTATCTTTATCAGCAGCATGAAAATGAACTAATATAGCAAATTGGTACCACTAGAGTGGGACTGCTGAAAAGATACCTGAAAATGCGAAAGTGACTTTTGAACTGGGTAACAGGCAGAGATTGAAACAATTTGGAGGGCTCAGAAGAAGACAGGAAAATGTGGGAAAGATTGGAACTCCCTAGAGATTTGTTGAATAACTTTGACCAAAATGCTGATAATGATATAGACAATGAAATTCAGGCTGAGGTGATCTCAGATGGAAAGAAGGAACTTGTTGGGAACTGGAGCAAAGGTAGCTCTTGTTAAGTTTTAGCAAAGAGACTGGTGTCATTTTGCCCCTGCCCTAGAGATCTGTGGAAGTTTGAATGTAAGAGAGATGATTTAGGGTATCTGGCAGAAAAAATTTCTAAAGCATGGCATTCAAGAGGTGACTTGGGTGCTGTTAAAGGCATTCAGTTTTAAAAGGGAAGCAAAGCATAAAAGTTTGGAAAATTTGCAGCCTGACAATATGATAGAAAAGAAAATCTCATTTTCTGAGGAGAATTCAAGCTGGTTGCAGAAATTTGCACAACTAATGAGGAGCCAAATGTTAATCCCCAAGACAATGGGGAAAATGTTTACAGGGCATGTCAGAGGTCTTCACCGCAGCCCCTCCCATCACAGGCCTGGAGACCTAAGAGGAAAAAGTGGTTTCATGGGGAGGGCCCAGGGTCCCATGCTGTATGCAGACTAGAGACTTGTTGCCCTGTGACCCAGCTGCTCCAGCCATGGCCGAAAGGGGCCAAAGTAGAGCTTGGGTCGTGGCTTCAGAGGGTGCAAGCCCCAAGTCTTGGCAGCTCCCATGTGGTGTTGAGCCTGTGAGTGTGCAGAAGACAAGAACTGGGGTTTGGGAACCTCCGACTAGATTTCAGAAGATGTATGGAAATGCCTGGATGCCCAGGCAAAAGTTTGCTGCAGGGGCAGGGCCCTCATGGTTAAACTCTGCCAGGGCAGTGTGGAAGGGCAATGTGGGGTTGGAGCACCCACACAGAGTTCCTACTGGGGCACTGCCTAGTGGAGCTGTGAGAAGAAGGCCACCATCCTCTAGACCCCAGAATGGTAAATCCACTGACAGCTTGCACCGTGCACCTGGAAAAGCCACAGACATTCAATGCCAGCTTGTGAGAGCAGCCAGGAGGGAGGCTATACTCTGCAAAGCCATAGGGGTGGAGCTACCCAAGGCCATGGGAACCCACCTCTTGCATCAGCATGACCTGGATGTGAAACATGGAGTCAAAGGAGATCATTCTGGAGCTTTAAGATTTGACTGCCCTGCTGGGTCTGTCAAGATTTGACTTTAAGATTTGACTAGCCCCTTTGTTTTGCCCAACTTCTCCCATTTGGAATGGCTATCTTTACCAAATTCAAAACTTTGGACTGTAAGCTTTTGAGTTAATGCTGAAATGAGTTGAGACTTTGGGGGACTGTTGGGAAGGCATGGTTGGTTTTGAAATGAGAAGACATGAGATTTGGGATAGGCCAGGGACAGAATAATATGATTTGGCTCTGTGTCCCCACCTAAATCTCATCCTGTAGGTCCCATAATTCCCATGTGTTATGGGGGGGGACCTGGTGGGAGATGCTTGTGTCCTGGGGGCAGATCTTTCCTGTGGTGCTCTCATGATTGAGAATAAATCTCACAAGATCTGATGGTTATAAAAATGGGAGTTTCCCTGCACAAGCCCTCTCTTTGCCTGCCACCATCCATGTAAGATGTGACTTGCTCCTCCATATCTTCTGCCATGGTTGTGAGGCCTCCCAAGCCATGTGGAACTGTAAGTCTGTTAAATCTCTTTTTTTGTAAATTGCCCAGTCTTTATCAGCAGCATGAAAAAGGACTAATATACCTGCCTAACACAACCTCCTCTGAAGGAGATTTGCACTTGACAGAGGCCATGGACATTTCAATGGGTCTATCTCTTAGCTCTCTTTCTTTGATACCCTCCCTAGTTTTGGTGTATTACTCCCTACATTTGATGAATACTCATGAGCAACAGTTGACAGATGGTGCAGATTTGGTTTGTGGGTGGGTTTCTTCTAAATTCAAGTCTACCATGCTAACCTACATGTGGCTGTTAACAATTCATAAAATCTGTGTCTGATATCTAACATATTTTTTCTTCCCTCATCTCACTCTAATGGCATATTTCTTCCTCAGCAGGCCTGTGTCCCTTCTCTTCTATGAAGGACCTGACACTTCCTGATTAACACTTTGTTTAGGTCTCATTATTTCTTTAATGCTTTGTATAGTTTTAATAACTATATTTTTTGCATCTTATCTGGATTTTTGTTGTTTTTATCATTAAGGTGGGAGTGACAGTCTTTTGTAACATTCTCATTTAATTAGAAAACAAACTCCATTTATTATTATTATTATGAATTTGAAGTGCCTCTATTATGGATGAGATCTCTTGCATAGGTGCAAATGATACTGATAACATAGAAGTCAAACAATTACAACTCCCTCTTCTCACTAGAAAATGCTTATAAGAAACTAGATGTTTTTTGTAAGCTGAGCTTAGCAAACTGGGTCTTACAGTACTTCAAACATGAAGGATACTGGAGCAGGGCATCACAATGATTCATGCTCTCCTTCTGGTTTCTTGAAATTCAAATTTGGAAACATTTGGCAGAAATATTTTGGTGCTCTGAACTGGTGTTGGTGTATATAGGGCCCTAATTGTCACTGACTCATTCCACAAAAGATTTCTTTCTCCTTTCACTCTATTTCTTACTTTTCTAACTTCTAAGAAATATTTTTGTTACTTAGGGGACACTTGTAATTTAATTTATTGCTCTTATTTTAACTTTATAAATGAAGAGTTCTTTCATATTCGTGACCACACTTTTTCAGAGATTGAACAATGTAATTATGTTACTAATCTTTTTATTTTCAAACTTCATATATTTACTTATTATAGTATTTTCTTTTTAATCAGTGCTGTTATCTGTTTAATTATTTTCACTGTTACTTGAATACAATCCAGATTGTTTATATAAGGTTTCTAGTATACTTAGACAAACATACTGAAGCACAGTTGTGCATGTTTGTATATTAAAATATATAAATACCTTTTAACAGTCTTTATCTACATAAGACTTTCTGTGTTACATTTCTATAATCTAGACTGAAACAGAATAGACAGTTTTGTAACTTGTTTCTCCCATTCAACATTCATATACTCTTACATATATTGATAGCCTATTTTTATTTCTGTTTTGGGAATTGTCATATGTATAGACATAAGTTCAATAGATCATCATGGCAATTTGATCAGGCACCTTGCCCTGATTGAATTCTGCCTTGACAAGGATTAAGTAGCAATTTGACACACATTTGTTTTCCTTTGGTACATACGAATCTCTCATTCTTGGAATAAAGAATGAGTGTCTTTGCTGTATTTTATTTTTATTTTTAACCAATTTCTTGTAAAATCTTCAGGGTAATTCCCATTTCTGGAATCTCTTTTATTGTTTTTATATTGATGAGTAGTCTTGGTATAATGAAAAATAAAATTGCATAGATAGAGCAATGAGCTGATTTCTTTCTTTTCTTTTTTTTTTTATATCATGAGTACATTATAGTTTGATTGTCCAGTGTTGGATGGGACCCAGTGGACACTCTGCTGCACAGCTGATTTACACTTGTAGGTTAGCTAAGCACAGACAGGGTTAGAGATACTGTATATCATTGCCAAACAAAAGTAAATCATGTATGGAAGTCCTGATTAGGTTAAACTTGAAACAACATGGAGAGACATCCAAGTTTTTGGAATTGGCTTCTTCAACAAATGTTCCTTTGACATTGAAAATAAGCTATGACACCTAAATTCTAGACCCGGACAGTAGAGCCTCCTTCCTTGGGCCAGCAAGTTAGATATTTCTGTATAGTACAAACATACACAAATATAGAAAATATATACAAAAACAAGATCAAAAAAAGAATACTTTGGACACCTGAGAGCTGCCATTCAGCAATGGCACAACATGATCTATAGTCTTAAACATCTATTATTGTGGCTGACTCTATTTGGGCCCCAAGGAGAAGCTACATCTCTTTAGACTTAGGTTGTGGAAATCATAGGAGACATTTTCAAAATGTGGTGAAGGTTTGAAGATTATGCCTTCATCAACATGAGAAATTTACACTGCTTTATAGCAGAGAGGCAGAAATGTCTTTTCTCATTGGGAAAAAAGACACATTAATTGATTCATCAAATGAAGTTCC
This sequence comes from Rhinopithecus roxellana, assembly GCF_007565055.1. Taxonomy (NCBI): domain Eukaryota; kingdom Metazoa; phylum Chordata; class Mammalia; order Primates; family Cercopithecidae; genus Rhinopithecus; species Rhinopithecus roxellana. The sequence goes on along the minus strand of NC_044549.1, from coordinate 114,932,295 downwards.
TTACAGTTACTATGACTGCCATAGGCTTTGCAGTATAATGAAGTATTATTTCTCAGTAGTAGTGACAGTCCTTTATTTTGTTTATTTTCCTGTTCAAACTCTTGGTTCTGGAGGTATTAATAAAATAATGTGACATTTGCAATAGTTGCATGCGATGGCTAAATAATTTTTACAGTAAGAAATCACTCATATTTACTTTGAAACTTGTATATATGTAGATATAGAGGTCATTTGGGTGAAGCGTAATACCATTTTTTTCACATTGGCAATGAGATGAGCATTGAATGAAAGAATTGAGAGTAGTGGTTTCATTGAAAAGTAATGATTTAATTAAATTTTCAAAAATTCAGTATAAATATTAGATGTTAAGATGAATTTTAATATTCATTAATTTTAATATATATTTTTATTATTTTGATAGTTGACTTAGAATGTTTTATAAAAATAACTGGAAACATGAAAATAATTTTAATTGAAAAATTTAACAGATAACATTTGATAAAATATAATCAATTTTTTATACTTTTGAAAATATATTGCTTTTAATTATTTCAGTAATTCCCATTAATAGAACAAAAACTATGTTATGCCATGATTATAATGATAAAAATCAGTGTTTCTCTTCAAGTGAAATTTTTAAAAAACTATGTAATAATATGTAGTAACTTATGAATTATATTTATCTGTATTTGAGTATACATCAAAACATTACCAGCTAACTAGGGAACATTTACACATGTAGTAATAATTAAATGCAGTCATCTTCAACATTTTTTAAACTTGTAGTTGTATGAAAACCATAGTTGTACACATATTTTAAAGTTTTGTTATTATGTAAAGGTAGGTTTTTTGAGTTAGAAGACTAAACATAATTTATTTAATAATTTAGATAGATTTTAGATTTAAAATATTTAGATGTTTAATGGCTAAATATTTAATGTAAAATTTTAAATATTTAATTACAGTATGTGAGTCTCATTTGGTCTCTGGTCTTGTAAATATTAGGAGTAGGAGTCTTCCTCGTGCTTCCAAAATATTGAATATGAACTGGTTATTTTATTTGCAGAGTCATTACAAATTTCCTGTGGTATGATAACAGTATTACACAATAAATATCTATATGTTGTAGATATACTTACGTAACTATTTAATAGGTGAAATACGTTCAAAATTTGCTTTAAAAAATATCCAAATTAATACTTTCTTTGTTTTTATTATCTCCATGGAATACTTTGAGAAGTAAAGGGGTAGATATATGCTCCAGTTTGTAAATTAGGGTTTGGCAAAGAGATCTATTATTCCATTTAGTCAATAATTTTGTTCTCATCTTTGCCTGAAAATATATTCTGAAAGCTCTTTAAAAAGTTCTAGAAGAATTAGAACACATCTGATCTGAATTTTAATTTTACATTTTTACTATTTTTTTTATTTTGGTCAACTTTAGCCATCTGAAATCTCAATTTTCTCATTTTAAAACCTACAGTGGTACTATTAACACTGATCTCAATGAACTCTGGTGAGAATTAAACAAAAAAGTATATTTTGCTTACCACAATGCTTGACACAGAACAAGCACACAATAAGATGAAGCTACTTAATAGCATCACCCAGCATTAGTTTTGGGTAATAAGACAATTATTTAAATATGAAAGCAGTTGCTTTCCTTTATTTGTGGAAATAGATTTTATGGTAATATTTAATAAAACATTTATTTTTGGCAGGGAAAGTCGTGGTAGCTTTAGCTAAACATTCATCTTTTCTTTCTATCTACTACAAGTTTCCAAAAGGAAAGTGAGCATTTCTGCCTTGGAGATGGTAAGGCTGAGAAATGCTGGAATTCTTGCACTGGATGTTTGTGGTTAAGAACACATCATTGCCTCTTTGCGCCAGGGTAGTAGGTAGTGGAAAAGGGGGAGTGGTAAAGATGAATTATACTATAGTTTAAACATGTCCTCCAAAATACATGTTGAAATTTAATTGCCAATGTAATGGTATGGGGAGGTGGGGCTTTTAAGAGGTGATTAGATCTTGTGCATTCTATTACTATTACTGTTTTATATTTCGTGTTTTATTTTGAGTTACAAACTTTCATTTGCAAACTCTTGTCAATGATTTCTTCTGCTTCCATGCCTACCTGGCTTACTTCTTCTGCCAACCTGTCTAGATACAATTCAATGTTTCATTAAAAGAACATTTGCCAAAGGTTTCCTTTTGCCTTTTCCTCTAGCAGGGAAATGAACTTGCATTTGCTGCATACATAGCCAAAGATAATCCAAAGCAAAATGCCTAATTTTTGCATTAGAATTGATGCTGTTATGGGATAGTTGATGTGGGTGTGGGCTCTTGGTAAAGGATAAGTTTGGCCTCATATTTCTCTCTGTCTCACTTGCTCACTTCTCCCTTCCACTGTTCTGCCACAGGATGACCCTTACCAGATGCTGGTGCTATGTTCTTGGACTTCCCAGCCTCCAAAACAATGAGTTAAATAAACTTCTGTTTCTTTTTTTTAAATTACTTATTCTTTTTTTTAAATTACTTATTCTGTTATAGCAGCAGAGAATTGACCAAGATAGATGGGAAGAGAAAGAGAGAAAAGAAGAAGAGAGAAGGATAAGAAAAGAAAAAATCATGAAGAAAATGCTGGTGCTTTTTACTTTAAAATGTCAAACAATAAGGGGACATGTTCTAATTTTTAAAATAATAAAAGTCTTCAAACTATACAATGTGAGTCGTTTTTAGCATTTGAGATAGAAATGGAAGATACACAAAACACACAGGAGAAAGCTGAAGGTCAGGGGGAATTAGAAGATAATTGTGAAAATGAACAGTGATGATTTATCTGCCCACGGTCTGGAAATTTCCTTCATGGTACCACTGAGAGTCAGAGATTACAGATTTTATATAAATTAATTAACAGATTAACTGATAAGTTGGTAGCTCTCATGATTCTTTTGGTTGTGTGATGTAATATTAAATGCATAAAAAAAGTAATTCAAATTCTCTTAGAAAAATTACAGTGGGCTAGATCGCTCATTTTGAATGTCCATTGGGTGAGACTTCTGGATCTTCTTACATACAACACTGTATTTGTCAGCTAGTGCTAGGGGCTTCAGAGTTTTGTGATGACTAAAATAATATTCAAATATGTTCAGCATAGTCTAAAGTCTTAATATTATGTGGGCTGTGTGTTCTTGATCTCTCTGACATAAAACCTTGCAGTTACTTTCAGCACCATTCTTTCTACTTTATGTTCTAATACAAATAAGGTTCTTTCATCATATCTATTTCTCCTTTGTAATTTCCCAAGAAAACTCTAGCCTATTTATTCTTATGCTGACAGTTTCTTCCAGTCTCAAGTTCCATACGACATAGGAGAAGCAGGAAAAGCTACCAAAGCAAGAAAATATGTGACTGTGCAGACCAAATGCCCATGAGAGAGGGTGAATTCTATTGTTAAGGTTCCATTGTATATATTCTGAGGGTGAGCTAATAGAGACAGGGTTGAAATCTTGTTTAAAGCAGACCTTCTATAGCAGGTTTGCAGGTTAACAAGTAGGAGAAGATAGGTCTTAAGTAAGTAATAAGTGGCTTTCCCCTCTGGGAATAGGAGCTGCAAAGAGGCAATTCCCACAGCGATTTATTGGGAGAAATATATCACGGGAGCTAAAGAATTACTCCTGAGAGCCATTAAATTTGAGCATGATGGCATCTGTTCCTGTGATGTATAGCTTATGTGTTACACATGTATTTTTGCTTTGGATGATCATTGGCTAGGTATTCTACAAGTGCAAGTTCATTTCCATGCTAGTAGAAAAGGCAAAAGGAAATCTTTGGTAAATGTTCTTCCATTGAAAGAACGAATATTTTTTCTAGACAGGTTGGCAGAAGTAAGCCACATAGGCACGGTAGCAGAAGAAATCATTGACAAGAGTTTGCGAATGAAGTTAGTAACTCGAAGTAAAAAGCAAAAAAAGAAAACAGTAACAACAATAGAATGCACAAGCAGGAAACTTATCCACCATGTGAATTTTAGCCTAGTTGTTGGATTTTCTCATTGGAGTATGTGGAGACTGAAGAATTTGTGTCCTTTTCTCATTAATACACAAAGGGAGACTCAAGGCTTCACCAGATGGCAAAAATTTTGTTAATACCCTGGAAAGAAAAGACTTTCCATGACAACTCTTCTGTGATGGGCTAAAAGGTAGCTGCAGGTGGGCCTGACATGGCTGTGAGCCTTTTCATTTCATGTCTGGCAGAGGGAAAACGAGACTGAGTTGAATATGGAGATATTCTCTTCTTTTACGTCATTTCTCATAACTGCCTTCAGCAGATACACAAAACATCTAATCAGATACAGCCTGAATTCCAGCTTAGAGTCTTTCCAGTTTTACTTT